>NC_056743.1:1045305691-1045438191 GCF_019279795.1 Protopterus annectens | reverse complement strand
CCTTACCCTCATCCACAGCTCTGGAGACTGATTCGAAGAAGCCAGTCAGATTCAGGAGACAAGATCGGCCCTTCACAAACCCAAACTGGGTGGGGTCCAGTGTTTGAAGGTTGCCAATGTCTTTGTTTATAAGTTCCATGATAATACGTTCCATGCCCTTGCATATCAGGCTTGTCAGACTGATGGGATGGTAGTTCCCGGGATCCAAGGCGGATTCTCCCTTGTGGAGCGGGATAACTGTAGCTGTGCGCCACTCAGTGGGCACAAAGCCTGAGGTGAGGCTATGATTAAACATGACATTTAGGTGAGGTGCCAGTTCATTTTGTAGTTCATGTAGTACACAGCCTGGGATATCATCTGGTCCCATGGATGCTGTATTCTTAGCTTTGGAGAGTGCGGTTTCTACCTGTGTGGCCGTGATTATCTGAATTTGGCAATCTTTTGGTATTGAGATGGGCCCTTTAAGGGGGGAGAGGGGGGGTGAAGTTGGCACTAAATCGATCTGCCAGGATATCGGCAATATCCTTGGGATCAGTATATTTAATGCCATTCTGTTGTAGCTCAGAGCAGATCTGAGCATTGCCATTTAGATTCTTGACATAACTATATAATGCCTTGTGGTTGTCTTTGGAATCTTTGGCAATTTTATTTTCATAACTAGCTTTTGAGGATTTTATGAGGGATCTCAGCTTCTTACTGAGACTGGTGAGGGAGTTTTTTGCATCCTGGGATTTTCCTCTTTTTTGCAACAGTTTCTTCCTTCTGTTGTATAGTTTGTTTATAGCAGGGGACCACCAGATTAGCTTCTTTTTTTTTGGAGAAGAGCATCTTGGTTCTATTTGGGATGGCATGATTCATGTACAAGTGAATGTGCTCGTACAGTGCCTTAGTGTAGGATTCTGCAGTCAAATTTCCAGATCCTGTCTGCGTGGGTGTTGTGAAGTTTGTCACTTCTGACTTCAGTAGCTTGAAGTTGGCTTTGGAGAAGTTTTTTAAGGAGGTTTCCTTACTCGGGGGTGGGGGTGGGATGTGGATATCAAGGGTGATTTGCTTATGGTCAGACCTGACCAATGAGGGGGTGACCACTGGTGTGGAGCATCTATCTCCCATGTTGGTAATGACCAGGTCTAGGATATTGGAGCCCCTGGTCAGACAATGGATTAGCTGATCCAGGGCATTGGAATTTATGAATTCCAAGAACCGTTGGGAAAAGGAGTTCGTACCTGAGTAGTTTTCCCAATTAATGGCAGGGTAGTTGAAATCACCCAGTATTAGGGTGTTTGGTTGTATCTTAATATTTTCCAGTATGTTTAGAAAGGTGTAGTGAGAATCTTGGGGCATGGTGGGGGATATGTAGCAAGCTACAGTTTGGATTGCAGTCTAACCTAGTGTTAGTTACACCTGGAGAATTTCAGGTGCATTGTGTTGGGCAACTAGCCTGGAGGTGTGAATATCCTTGGTGAATATGGACACTCCTCCACCTTTAGTGTTTCGGTCTTGGTTTTGTAGCCGAAAAGGGTGGGAAGAATTGTAGCCTGGTATTGCAGGGGTGCTCTCTGGAGCCTTGAACCAGGTCTCAGTTACTGCACAGATATCAATGTTCTCCATTTTTAGGAGTGCCTCGAGAGAGTGCATTTTGAGGTTTAGACTTCTAGCATTGAGTAGCATTACCTTCAGATTTTGCATGCTTGTATCTGTTACGGTGGTGGTTTTATCCTTTGAACCTTGCCTAAAAAAGGCACTATAGGGGTGGCAAAAGCTTTAACCAATAACCTGAATCCCAGGGGTGGAAAAGGTGGAAAATGAGCAAACAAGATAGTATTTTTTTTTGTTGAAACAGGCTAAACAATGCAATAATACAGTAAATAAACACTTGAGTGTGTAGTCCTAAACAGTAAATGCAATTAAAACTCTACAAAATTAGCAATTTAAAACTTTTTAAATGTAGCAAGGCAAGTGCACAACTGAAAAACGATTTAAGAGGCAGTAACACAGCAGAATAAGTAGCTAGTCTACATATACAGAGAAGTCTATATATACAGAAAAACAGCTAAAACACACAAACACTTCAGATGCTGTGCAACCTAGAGCACTTGATTTGTAGCAATATTAAGGCAATTACAGTTATAGCAAATGCTCTAAAATATAATATATATTTCCAAAATGTTTGAGAAGCACAGTCAGAACACAAGGAGATTCAGGCAATTTTTTTTTTGAAAGGGAAAAAGGAGAAACAGAAGGCCTTATCAAATATTCTCTCTATATTAGGTAGAAAGAACTAATGACACTAGACTGGGAGGAGTGTCCCAGATCAGATCTACAGTAAACTGCAACTGCAAAGCCACCAAGTATAACAGCAAGACACCAGCTGGGAGGGTGGGGACAATACTAAAGCTATTAGCCTACAGACAGTAAGCACTACAGAAAGCCACAAAATGAAAGCTTTTAAACAGATAAAGATTTGTAAAGATACAGAATGCTTTTAACTGCAAACAAATCAGTTACCCGTGCAGATTAGTTAATAGCAATAAAATACACTCAAAAACTAAGCAGCAGGCAATAAAAGTGCTATATATAAATTGCTACAAACAATAATCAGTAGGGTGTGGGGGTGCAGGGGGGCTTGCCCCCCTGCGAAAACAAGTTTTGTGATGTGTTGACTGCTTTTTGGGGCGTTTGTTAATTTCGAGATTCCAAGATCTCGAGATTCTGAACTTGATATTCTGAAACTCAAGATTGTGGTATTTTGAATATAAGAAGTGGACCTATATATATATATATATATATATATATGTATATATATATATATATATATATATATATATATATATATATATATATATATATATATATATTTATATATATATTCTTCTTTCGGCTGCTCCTGTTAGGGGTCGCCACAGCAGATCATCTGTTTCCATTTCTTCCTGTCCTCTGCATCTTGCTCTGTCACACCAACTACTGGCAGCTTCATCCTTAGCATCTTTTTCCCAATATACTCAGCATCCCTCCTCAGCACATGTCCAAACCAACGTAATCTTGCCTCTCTGGCTTTGTCTCCAAACCTTCCAACCTAGGCTGACCCTTTAATATACTTATTCCTAATCCTGTCCACCCTCGTCACACCTAGTGCAAATCTTAACATCTTTAACTCTGCCACGTCCAGCTCTGACTCCTGCCTTTTTGTCAATGCCACTGTCACCATCCCATATAACATAGCTGGTCTCACTGCCCGCTTGTAGACCTTCCCTTTCACTCTTACTGGTACTCATCTGTCACAAATCACTCCTGACACTCTTCTCCACCCACTCCATCCTGCCTGTACTCTCTTCTTCACCTCTCAAGATTGCTAAGTTTGCTACCAAAGCCACTCATAGTTCCCATCACTGTCTAGCCCTCAAGCAACTGAACTGGCTTGAGTTTCCACAACTCCTCCTACACAAAAAGCTAACAATTGCACATAAACTCTACTACCATCCTGATAAAACTCATAGCCTGCAACAACTAATTCACTCCTACACCCCGTCCAAAACCTTAAGATCGTCACACCTGAACTACATAAGTGCCATTAAACACAAAAATGAGGCTGGAAAATCTGTCTTTGCCTGCTCCATTGCCAGAACCTGGAATGCTCTCCCAGATCACCTAACCTCTACAATCTCTACTTTCCAGTTCAAAAACCTTCTCAAAATGCATTACATAAAAACTGGCTCTGCCCATGGCATTTCCCCAGGCTAGGCCATATTAACTCACTGTTGCTGGGATTCTACTAACTATCAAATGATGGCTCTCCACCTCCCACTCTCCCTACTTGTTTTCCCAAAACACAGAGATTGAAACAATTATATTAGTAATTACTCACTCTTAGTTATGTTATAAGATGTTATTTCCAAAGTACGCTCAACTAAAAAAGAGCTGCTGTATTATTTTATCTTGTTATTGCTATCTGTTATATTGCATGCTAAGTATGCTTTACGGTATTGAGCCGCCCATGCATGATTTATCTAGTGAATGTGTATCCATTGTATTTTACTGTTATTGGAGCTTTTCTCCCTGGACCTGTATCCAGTCGGACATTCTGGGTAAACAAATGTAAAATAAAATAAATAAATTATATATATATATATATATATATATATATATATATATATATATACATGTATATATACCTGTATCTATCTATTTAAACATTATTTAAAGCATCAAATCAACCAGCCCATGTGGTGGAGGTGGAAGGAAAATAGATTACCCAAACTGAAACCAAATTAATTAGATATGGGCAGAGAATGCAATCTCAGTGCTGGATCATGGTCAAATGGGGTTCTGAGCAGGGAATGAACTGAACACCCCAGCCATACCAATATTCCATCACTTGTCTATCTCCAATTACCAAAAAACACTGCACAAATCTCTCAGAGGACTGGATTCAATAAACCCTACAAGGCTCAGTTGCACCATGTTGACTTTGTGGCACATATGAAAATGTGCCAATTTGTGTTCAGTAAACAGCTCTACATGAAGTGTGGAGCTGTACAAATCAGGAAAACATTGTGGCATCCTAATTTGTACATAAGTAGCTGAATTATATGCTAATGAATCAATCTGAGATAGCAGAGCTATTCAGAAAGCTCTAAAGAAATAAAGTACATTCCGTGTAGCCATCTGCTCTGTACTCCAAAACCTTTTAAAATACAAGCCACAGAAGCTACACAGGAAAGAAAGAATATTGGGGGCTATTGCTGGACACGCTCACATGTATCTGCAATGTGCTCATCACCATGCTGTTGCTAGACTTTGAGCAAGGAGGAGAAGGATATTTAGACCCCTGTTTAACTTTTCATGGTCAGCATGAAGTGCAAATAGTAGAATGTTACAGGGTGGAGAGACACGCACTCCAGGAACTTTGCAAACCATGTTGTCCTCACCTGAGACCAAGGGAAAACGGAGAGGAACCAATACGGGTGGAGACCAAGCTATATGTAGCACTTAGAATTTTAGCTACAAAAACCTTGCAGAGACCCACAGGGGATATTCTGAGCATGTCACAGGCATCAGCATCCAGAATTCACCAATTCCTGATTGCTATGCTACAGCATGCCAGTGACTATATATATTTTCCCCAGTAGCCCTGAGGACAGAGACCAAAGTATGTGTAGCACTTAGAATTTTAGCTACAAGAACCTTTCACAGGCCCACAGGGGACATTCTGAAGGTGCCACAGGCATCAGCATCCAAGATTCTGCACCAATTCCTGAATGCTATGCTACAGCATGTCAGTCACTATATATATATATATATATAAACCAGTCAGGAGAAGAAGGAAACCACACTCACTACAATTCCAGTTTCACATAAACCTACCACAACAGCAAACCAAACACATAAACACACAAAAACATACTCGGAGGCTCTAAATAAAAATCTGCCTAAGCAGCAGAGACCTCCAAAGCAGACACCCAAGAAACCGCTACCCCAAAACAAAACACGTGCAACACAGCTCACAAAGCCAGTGTGCCGAACAGTCACAGCCCTTAAGGCTAAACAACACACCTGATACACTTGTAATAGGTAACTCTATCGTCAGGCACACTGACGTCCCGCTCACCAGGCTGAACAAGGAGAAGGTCACGGTGAGCTGCCTGTGGGGCGCTAGGATCCACCACATAACACAAGCACTCAGGTCACTCCAAGGCAAGTACAAATATGACTCAGTCATTGTCCATGCTGGTGTGAATGACATGAGACGTACCTCCCTGGACTACATGAAAAGAGACACAGAGGAGCACTCTGAGCATGTAGCCCTGGCCGGTATGACCCTGACCTTGAGTAGCATCTTACACTCACCAAGAATGATGCCACAATATGAAGACAAGATGATCAATTTCAACAATTGGCTTAAGTATTGGTGTCATTCAAAGGGGATCCAATGCCTGTCAGCCTGGGATGACATGCTCAACAAGCCACTATGCTTTGCTAGGGACGGCTTGCACCTGTCACCCCTGGGCTTTCGGATATTGGCAAAGGCTCTTGCTACCCCCATAGTGCCTTTTTTAGGCAAGGCTCAAAAGACAAACCCACCTCCATAGGTATCACAAGGGATAAGGAACTAAGAGTAATGCTACTCAACGCCAGAAGTCTAAACCTCAAGATGCACGCACTCAAAACTCTATCTGTGCAGTAACAGAAACCTGGTTCAAGGCTCCCGAGAGCACCCCAGCACTACCAGGTTATACCTCATACCATGCTTTTCGGCCCCAAAACTTGGACGAACCACAAAAGGAGGGGGAGTATTAATATTCGTCAAAGATACCCACACCTCCAGGTTGGTGGCACAGCACGAAGCATCAGAGACTATCCATGTGCAACTAACAGTGGGTAAAACTGCCTTCCAGTTTATAGCCTGCTACAGACCACCCTCCCAAACCCAGGAACCCCACTCGGCCTCCCTGAGAACACTGGAAAATATGAAGGTCTCTCCAAACACCATTATATTGGATGACTTCAACTACCCAAACATAGACTGGGAGCATTACTCTAGCTCCAACACACTAGCCCAAAGGTTCCTAGAATTTATAAACTCAAATGCTATGGAACAACTTGTTACCACTCCCACAAGAGTGGAAAACATACTGGACCTGATCATCACCAACATGGGGACTCTATGCTCCAGACCAGAAGTGTATCCCTCACTGGTAAGATCAGACCATAAACTAATCTCACTGGATATTCACATCCCGACTCCACCCCCTGCCCTGAAAACCACAGTGAAAAACTTCTCTAAAGCAAATTTCACACTCCTCAAAACCGAGGTGGAATCCTTCAAAGCCCCCGGGCCTTTGGAAAATATGGCCCAGACCGCAGAATCTTTTATAAACGCATTCTATGAACACCTTCAGGAATGTATGGCTCATGCAATCCCAAATAAAAGGATACTGTGCTGGAAACACTTAATTTATTGACATAAAATAGGTTGAGCGCTTTCTACAGAAGTAAATCTGTCTTCTTCAGAACATCATAGCATGGAATCATGACGCTTATATATCATAATTGAAGTAAAAAGCCCGCCCTTGGAGTGCAATTTGGGAAGAGTGCACGCATATATCCTGACACGTATATAAGCGTCAT
The DNA here is from genome assembly GCF_019279795.1 of Protopterus annectens. Taxonomy (NCBI): domain Eukaryota; kingdom Metazoa; phylum Chordata; order Ceratodontiformes; family Protopteridae; genus Protopterus; species Protopterus annectens. The sequence continues at coordinate 1,045,431,066 of NC_056743.1, read as the reverse complement.
GATTCCATGCTATGATGTTCTGAAGAAGACAGATTTACTTCTGTAGAAAGCGCTCAACCTATTTTATGTCAATAAATTAAGTGTTTCCAGCACAGTATCCTGTATTCCTGGCGTTCATTCACCTTTGGTGTGTTTGCAATTTTGTTGTTTCGCTGGGATTATCATCTTTAATCCCAAATAAAACCAAGACCCAATCCTCCAAAGGCAGACATCCTGTCTGGTGGACCCCAGCCATAAACAAACTATACAATAGAAGGAGGAAGCTACTACATGATAGAGCAAAATCCCAAAAAGGGAAGGCATCTCTGATCAGTATTAGCAAAAAACTATGGGCACTCATAAAATCGTCTAAGGCCAGCTTCGAGAGAAAAATTACACAGGACACTAAGGATAATCACAAGACTTTCTTTAGTTATGTTAGGAACCTGGGTGGGAATTCCCAGATATGCTCAGAATTAGTCCACAATGACAAGAAATACACCGAACCCACAGACATTGCCAACATCCTAGCTGACAGGTTCAGCGCAAACTTCTCCCCTCCCCACCAAAAGGGCAAATATCTATCCCAGCAGAGTGCTGCCCCCCTGACATCTCAGATGCTCAGGTAAGAGCTGCCCTCTCTAAAGCAAAAAACACAGCATCAATGGGACCAGACGGTGTCCCGGGTTGCGTCCTACATGAACTCCAAGAAGAGCTAAACCCAAACATAAAACTACTGTTCAATCTCAGCCTTACTACAGGATATGTACCCAAAGAGTGGCATACAGCAACAGTGGTTCCTCTCCACAAAGGTGGTGCCTCAACGGATCCCGGAAACTATCGCCCCATAAGCCTGACTAGCTTGGTCTGCAAAGCTATGGAAAGGATCATCATGGACCTCATAAATAAAGATGTTGGGGACCTACAGACACTGGATCCTACCCAGTTCGGCTTTGTTAAGGGCAGATACTGCCTCTTAAACCTGGTTGATTTCTTTGAAACGGTCACCAAGGCCATTGACGAGGGGAAGGTGGTCCACACAGCCTACCTGGGCCTTGCAAAAGCCTTCGATACAATACCCCACTCGGGCATTATAGATAAGCTCACCAGCTTAAATATAAACCCCTATGTCACTAGATGGGTTGCAAACTGGCTCAGGGACAGAACCCACATGGTTAAAATTGCTGGAGCCATGTCAGACTCCAAACCAGTTACAAGTGGCATCCCACAAGGCACAGTCCTGGGACCTCTCTTGTTCGGTATATATTTCTTGGAGGTACAGGCCAACACAGAAGGACTGTGGCTGACCAAGTTCGCAGATGACTGCAAACTGGGCACCATAATCGACTCTCCAGCCAATGCAAGCATCCTCCAAAAGGGCCTCATAGAAACAGACAACTGGTGCCAGAGCCACGGCCTCAAGCTAAACGCCAAAAAGTGTATAGTCATCCCCTTTGGCAAAAACAAAGTGCCCACAAATTACCACATAGGTGGTAATACATTAAGTACAGAAGAAGTAATTAGGGACCTGGGGACAAAGTGCCCACAAATTACCACATAGGTGGTAATCCATTAAGTACAGAAGAAGTAATTAGGGACCTGGGGACCTAAGTTGATAGCAATCTCTCATTTGACAACCACGTGGCCAAAGTGGTTAGAAAAACATTTTATATAGCCCACCTAATCATGAAGGGATTTACATCTAGATCAGGGGAGGTCATCGTGCCTCTTTACTCATCCCTCATCAGGCCCATAATTGAGTACAATGCCCCTTTGGGATGTACCTTACCAGACACCTGCAGCAACTGGAAAGACCCGAAAAGTACCTCACCAAGAGGATCAAAGGGCTCAAACAGATGCCATATGCTGCCCGGTTAAAGAAACTCCAGCTCTACTCAGTGGCATACTGCCTGCTCAGAGGCGATCTGTGCCTGACATATAAAGCCATGTCCAACCCGGAATTAATGGACATGCTGTACCTCAGAAAATCCAAATCCCATCGAGCTACATGCTCGAGATACTTGAACCTCAGCACTGAAATAAATAGGACATGCTGGAGGGACAGATTCATAACCCAGAGGCTCCCTTCACTCTGGAATAAAATCCCAGTCCAGGTTATATATATATTCCCCCTATACCCCTGAGGACAGAGCTAGAACTATGGAGGAATTTTACCCCATAGTACACTTCTCTAAAGTCTTGTGTGTGATAGACTGCACTCACAATGAGATCAACCAAGGGAACAGGAAAGGGTCTACATAAACAGAAAGAGGTTCCACTCCCTTAACTGCAGGTGGTGTGTAATGCTAGGGAAATCATCCTAAATGTGTGTTCTGGCAACCCCAGCAGTTACCATGACTCCTATGTATGGCACACTTCACAGCTCTACCAGAGGTTATCCAGGGGTGATGTCCTATAAGGCCATTTACTGGGGGATGCACTGGAACTACAGCTGAAGATGCCCATCAGAATGTACAGTCACCCACAGAAGAACGCTATAATGAAGCACAAGGTTAAACAAGAAACATCATAGAGCATGTGTTCTGGCTGCTGAAGTCATGGTTTCATTGCTTAGATACATTGGGCGGCCCTGCAATACAATCCCAGTACATGTGCCAAAATTATTACAGCCTGCTTTATTCTACATAATATCATCCTGTAAAAACAGCTGTAGTAGGAACACCAAGGGGTAGGAGCACACATTCCATCACTACTGGCAGGATCATCATATCCATATACAGGAGAGGAGCCAGAGAGGGAAGGAGTCAGAGAGGGAACCCCCAACTGCTGTGAGTGTAGGTAGACATAGGTATGCACAATATGGCCTTGAACTGGCCAAGAGGCAATGGATAGTTCACATGCTGACCACCTAAGGGGTTCACCTTTCATCCTATGCAAATACATAGAGTAAAACTGATGCCAGGGAATGCTCACAACCTTTACTTCCCCATGTAATGGCTGTGTACCTGTAGCATCAGACAGAGTCAACCCTGAATGAAAACAGTTGCAACTGCAGGACTGTTAACGTGTGGAACATGTAATAGAAAAATAAATGTGTAAGAACATGAATGAATGGCAGATATCTGCAAAACTAGTACTTGTAAGCATACCTAAGTAGAATGTGTGTGAGTTGTGCAGCACTGTCATCAGTATCTGACATGACTGGCATCTGTAATACATACTTATGCAGTTTACCAAATAACATGCTCCATGCAACTAAAACACACATTATAGAAAAAGCAGTCCAAAGTCTACTTATCACTATATTCTTATGAGTGGAGAAATAAGTATGACTGAAAACAACCTTTCATCGTCACGTTCCCTAGCTATATGGTTACCTTTTAATGTAGATTCAGCCCTCTGAGCACTCTGAAGATGCCAATGCGATGTGAACTCTATAGAATCACTGAATACCAAACTTTTGATTTTGTGTAGTAAATATAAACATAGTGTAGCCTCTGCACCACTGTTAGGTGCTAATGGCTTGCAACTGTAAATGATTCCACTGATGGAAGCAAAACACAATAATTTACAGACATAATTTTTTGAAGTGGTTGTGTCAGTGGGGATAACATACAAAGTATGGAACTAATTGCAGTGAGTTTTTAAACAGAACATCCATATGTATATTTCTTTGTCATAATAGCACAAAGTCCCCCCTTTGCTAAATACTGTTGTTCATTGTCATGTATTTATATCACACATTGAAAGAAAAAATGAGAGTATATGCACTAGAGATTGCATGTCTGAGAGTAAAGCAGAGATAAGGGAAGGATTCCAAGAATACAAAGAGAAGGCAGAGCTACAGTTTTGCAAACATATTCATAAATATTCTGTGATCACTCATGTCACTAAATATGTTATTTACACATGTACAATTAACTGAGAATGTCCAACTGTATGAATTGTATAATACTGGATATGAAATGTGAATTGCTTGTATGCGTATTATTTGATTGCTATTACAAAGATGTGTCTGTGGCTCAAATCCAGAGCTGTCTAATTTTTTGACCTTTGTTTCCATTTTTTATCTTTATTTATTTATGTATTTATTTATTTTTGCCTTAACCATGTACGCAGCATGTTGCATTGTTTCAGTCTTCTTATAGTACACAACACTCTTTGTGACATTGTGTTGTGGTCCGCACCATGAGTGGTAATGACTGCAGAAATTCCACTTATTAGCTAACTGTATCTGTGGCACTAGTTGTAAATATGGTAAGCCTGAAAATTGAGAACACAGGTAAGGTGGGGTTTGACTCTCACAGTAGATATTTTCAGTGGTGGGGAGGTCATAATGAGTACTTACTCAAGTAATATGTTTGTTATTGCTTTTTCCATTCATGTTTTGCTTACCTGAGCACAAACATGGTTCACTACTTAAGGAAAATGTGAAAAATTCAATTTGGTTTGCCTTCATCCATGCAAACAGGTTCAGTGATGATGCATCACCGTCAGCGCTCTGGACAGTACTGAGTGTGGAAAATACATCTGCTGCCTACTTTTCCATGTGGCACCAGGTATAAATGCAGTAAGTTCATGGTCAGAACACAGGTAAGACAGGGTTGAAATCAAGCAGACTCTTCCTTTTAGTAAGGTTTCCCCACTATCATTGCTAGCTAGGTATAGTGGGTTGATTAACAGAAAAGTATTATTACTGCTCTCATACACATACATTTGTAGGTATCTGTGACAATAGGAGGTACTGCCAACCATGCCAGGGAGAAGTAGGGCAGTGGATGTATGACTTGTGCCAGCACAGCTAGCTGGAATTTTGTAAATAATTGGGATGAAGCATTTAAAAACAACCCCCTACCACCCCCAGACTAATGGTCTTGTGGAGAGATTAAACTCTACACTAAAGACTATGCTATGAGGATTTGCAGACCATTTTAAGAGAGAGTGGGACAAATATTTTCCCCATCTGTTGTTTGCTTACAAAGAGGTACCCCAGGAATCCACAAGTTTTTCACCCTTTTGAGTTGCTGTATGTGCATAGGGTGAGGGGACCTCTATAGTTGATTTGTGATGAGTGGGAGAATGATTATAAATCCCACAAGGATTCTGTTGTGGCACATGTCCTAAACCTCAGGATACAGCTTAGGGAGCTCATGGGTTTGGCCTAGAAGAACCTAGCAAGAGCCCAGCAGCAGAAAAAGGTCTGGTATGACAGGAATGCTTGAGACAGGGAATATGATGTGGGACAGCAGGTGATGGTTCTCATTCCTGTCAGACATAATAAACTGCAGGCAGCTTGGGAGGGCCCCTTCAGGGTGGTAAGGAAGTTCAGTGATGTTAACTACATTGTAGAACTGCTAGGCAGGAAGCAGAGGCACAGACTGTATCATGTTAACATGATGAAGCCTTACCATGACAGAGGGGTCCTTGTGTTAAGTATTTGCAGTGGATGGCAGGAAGAGTCCGAGGGGGTTCTGGTGACTAATCCCCTCAGTGAGGCTCAGACTGACACCTCAGTAGAAGGGGTAGCAGTGTCTCAGCAGCTACCCCCTACCCAGGTTCAAGAAATCCAAGCAGTGTTACAGGAGTTGGGGGCATGTTCAGTTCATGGAGAAACCAGGGTGCATCCACCTGGTGCAGCACCATATGGATACAGGACTCCAAAGGCCTATTAAGCAGGCCCCTTATAGGGTGCTTGAGAGAGGGAGAGTCAAACAGACTCTGAGGGAGGAGATACAGGAGATTTTGGAACTTGGAGTAATCCAGTAGTCCAGCAGTTCCTGGGCCTCCTCAGTGGTGCTGGTACCAAAGAAAGATGGCAGTACCAGGTTCTGTGTGGACTACAGGAAACTAAATAGTCACACAGAGTCAGATGCTTACCCCATGCCTAGGACAGATGAAGCTCTAGAGCAGCTGTGTGGGGCTAAGTATCTGACGACTATTTATCTTACCAAGGGCTACTGGCAGGTGCCCTTGACTCCCAACACTAGAGAGAGGTCAGCCTTTGTGACTCCTTTTGGCTTGTATGAATTCACGAAGATGCCCTTTGGGATGAAAAATGCCCCAGTAGCTTTCCAGAGGCTGGTAGATCATATTCTAGCAGGAGCAGGAGATTATGCCCTTGCTTACTTGGATGATAGTGTCATCTACAGCCATTCCTGGCAAGAGCACCTTCTGCATGTTAGGGAGGTGCCAGGCAGACTGCAGAGGGCAGGAATGACCATTAAGCTCAGTGTCAGGTGGGTATGGCAGAGGTTTCCTACCTGGGATATAGACTGGGGAATGGTAAGATCAGGCCAGAACCTGCTAAAGTGGAAGCCAGTCAAGCTTGGCCTGCCCACATTACTAAAAAGCAGGTGAGGGCATTCTTAGGGACCAACGGGGTACTATAGAAAGTTTGTACCCAATTATAGTACCATAACTGCTCCCCTCACAGACCTGACAAGGTAAAACATACCAGATAAGGTATTGTGGATCCCAGCATGTCAGTAGGCATTCCAGAAGCTTGAAAGTAGCTTTGGGAGGACCCCCTGTGTTAGCCAGTCCAGATTACAGCAAATAATTTGTAGTGCAGGTAGATGCTTCAACCATGGGCTGGGGGCTGTACTTGGCCAGGTTTCCTCAGAGGGAGAAGAGCACCCAGTGGTATATCTCAGCCTTAGATTCTAAACCAGGGATGAATGCTATGCAGTTGTAGAAAAGGAATGTCTAGCCATAGTATGGGCACTGCAGAAACTTCAGCCTTATCTGTATGGAAGGAAATTCACTGTAGTTACAGACCACAATCCCTTAACATGGCTACATAGAGTCAGCCAGCAAAATGCCAAGTTATTAGTTTATACTTTAATGACACCTTCCTCAAGATACTTGACTCTCATGCTCCTAAGTGACTTACTAGAACTAAGGAACATATAGCACCTTGGCTAACACAAGATACTAAATCTAAAATTAGACTCAGAGACCTGGCCTGGAACAAATGGAGAACCACAAAAACCCCCCTAGATCGCATCAAGTTCCTGCAGCTTAGAAATTCAACCAAAGCAGTCGTTATGTCTGATAAAAAACAATATTTCTGTCACCTCCAAGATAAACATCAGTATAATCCTAAAAAATTCTGGGCTGGTTTCAATCACCTCCTACATCCAGGTAAATCTACTACCCCCCACCCCTGAAAAACTCATGGATAAAGATCCAACTGAAATAGCTAACACTTTTAATTTTTTTTTTACTGAGACCATCCAGTCCCTCGCCAGTAAGCTTGCCACTTCTCCCTCGGTCGCAACCTCAACCAAAGATCTACCCTGTCTCAATCTTGATCAACCGGACCATTTCAGAAGCTTATATTCCTTCTATTTGGAAAATCTCTTATATCATCCCCCTCCATCGACACTTCTAACTATAGACCCATAGCCATACTGTCTCCTCTACCCAAAATTATGGAACGCTGTGTCCACAAACAACTCATTACCCACCTCACACAAAATAACCTCCTATCCAACACCCAACATGGCTTCCGCCCCCATCACAGCACAACCACTGCTCTCCTCTCCTTTGTTGACTCAGTCAACCACAACCGCAATAACAAATTAATCTCCTCTGCGCTCTTTCTAGACCTATCAAAAGCCTTCGATATGGTCAACCACCAACAATTGCTCCACACACTGGAAACCTTTCATCTTATCTGCTCTGACGTCTCTCTTGCCAAACTCCAAGTCACAACCCAAAACTGCTTTTCCACAGTCGAAAAATGGTTCTCGGAACTTAAACTCCTACTCAACCCAACCAAAACCAAATTACTTCTATTTTTCCCCACTCCAGCTACCGCCCAAGGAATAGAACCCCCCAACACCAATAATCCAACCTTCCACGTGTCCTCCAACAATGGTACCATAATCTACCCCGTCTCCCACACCAAACTGCTAGGGGTGACCATAGACCACAAACTTAAATTTGATATGTATGTAAATCTAACCATTAAGTCGGTCAACAAAAAACTTGGGTCCATGTATAGAATAAAGACCTTCTTAACCCCGCACACCAAACTAACAATTGCCCGAACCCACCTCCTCTCCACACTCCTTTATGCCTCCCCAATATTCTCCTTCCTCCATAAGAGAGAGCTTAATAAACTTTCTACTACCTACAATCACATAGCCAGATTCATAACTGGAATGCCCTATTGCACCCATCACTGCCTAAACCTAAGGACACTAGATTGGCTAGAACTCCCTAATATTCTCAAACTCAACCAACTCACTGAGGCTTTTAAAATTATCAACCATCCAGATAAAACCCCCTCACTGAACAAACTACTTACCCCTTACTCCAACCTTACGTCCCTCAGGTCTTCCAAAAGTCTACAAGTACTGACCATTAAATCTAACAACTCCGGTGGTGAAGCACTATATGCTAATTCCATTGGCAAATCCTGGAATGCCGTCCCAAACAACCTAAGACTTATGTCCTCTCTGCACCAATTTAAAATACACCTCAGAGCACTCCTGAAGTCCCAATGGTTATGCCCTTGCTCTAATCCAGACTAATAGTTAACGTCCCTGCCTCACCTAGGCCTCTCTAAGCCTCCACCCAACCCTAAAACCTAAGGGTCCACAATATAGCCCTGTTAGTCCTTCTGTTCAAGTCTGTATCTCTTTTAAATTATATATATAACTACTTGCTTGCTTTATTTTGCCTTTAATCGTCAGTGTATTTACTTGTTTCAACTTTGTCCTTGTATTTGTTTATGTAACCATGATCTTGGAGCTTTTCTCCCCGGGCCTCCACTAAAAATGGGCATGTATCCAGTTGGACTAGCCCGGTCAACAAATGTAAAATAAAATAAAATAAATAAATATTAAGGTAGAGCTTAAGATTGCAGGTGTATGGCATGACAGTACAACACCATAGTGGAGTCAGCAATGCCAATGCAGATAGACTCTCAAGACAGGGAATGGGGTAACATATTCCCAGATAGGCTGATTTATCTGAAGCCATGTTTCTCAGGGTTCACTCGAAAAACTAGCTTGAGTCTTCAAGGGAGGGAGGGGAGATGTGGCAATAGGAGGAATTGCCAGCCATGCCAGGGAGAAGTAGGGCAGTGGATGTATGACTTGAGCCAGTGCAGCTATCTGGAATTTTGTTAATATTATTATATCAAACTGATCTGTACAGATGCTTGTGTGGAAAATGTATGTGTGAGCTTTGCTTGTGTTAATTGTGTTGAATGTATCAGCAGTGCATCCTGCTGAGGTAAAGAGAAATGTACATGTATTATGGTATCTGAATTAAATGTATATGTTTTAATAGAGGACACTGGCATAGCAAAGGTTAACCAGCTTGCTTATTTAGAAAATAAGGAAATGTAAATGTTAAATCATTAAAAGGCACCCTACAGTGCAGAGTGCAGAGTAGGACCAGAGATGCTGAGTCTGGGATAGTTCCTTTGTTCATTAGCTCAGCAAAAGAGGGGAGGCCTCCAAGCACTGCCATAAGCATTTGAATGTGTACTGTAGCAGTCTGCTGAAGTCCTCTCTTAAACATCAGAAGGAGATATTGTGGGAACCTAGAGTCAGGTGAACAGATGAGTCAATTCTGCAAGTCATCTTAGATATTATATGTTGCAGGGAGTAATCTCAGAATATAGAGTATTCTGTTTGGGAGCCTGAGTAGAAAGACTGCTCATGTTTTTCATATATAGCGAAGCTTAGTGTAGATATTATTTCTCTTTATTTGTCTGAGTCTGTCCTTCAATGTTCTTGACAATATTTCCTGTTATTTGAACTTTGTAGTTTATTGTGAATATATATTTAGTATGTTCTTATTCTTTTATTCTTTATTATTGAATATATTTAAACTTTTTAGAAAGTATTAACCTTTGACAGTACTTATATTTATTTGGTGACACTGTGTGGGCCATTCCAGAAGGCCTAGCTGTCTTGGTGAACTATTACCATTTGTATTAGTATTAATATTGCACAGTGTATTTGGACACCCTTTGTTAAGGGCCTTAGAGTAGCTGTTTGTGGAGTGTCTGGTGGTAGTGGTTACTACCTTATAGTCTGGACAGAAGGGGGCATAGCTAGTAGACCTGTGCCAGCCTTTCCCATGTGTGTGTGTGTGTGTGTGTGTGTGTGTGTGTGTGTGTGTGTGTGTGCGCAAACCAAATCTCTCAAAGTGTGTGTGTGTGTGTGTGTGTGTGTGTGTGTGTGTGTGTGTCAGCTACTTGGGGCGGGGACACAAAGCACTGGGTTTATAGAGAGGGTGCTGGAGGACTTGGCTTGGACAATTGGCTGAGGACTTAACCCTAAAGCTGTACCAGTAGGGAGTCTTATTGGGGGCCTGGAGGGAGACAGATATAGAGACATCCAGACCCTAGGCTGAGTGTGTTCTCTGTGTGCTCTTAAGGGAAATTGTACTTGATGCAGAGAAGTCTGCATTTGGAAATACTGAGAGCATCCATTTGTATTCCAAGTAGATGTCGCCACGTCACTCTCCAATGTCAGTGATGAGGATTCAAGCTCCTTGATTACTGACCCAGGATGAGGACAACACATATTGGTGCCCATCACATATTGGCAGCAGTGGAGGGCGCCACAGTATCATGGCTCATTGATGGTTGATATATGAACCTCAGTATGTGAATGACTGGTTGAGTATGACAATGATGATGATTATGTAATAAAAGAATGCCATTGCATATCTCTGATAGGCACAATAGTTTACTGACAATCATCTAGATCCTGCCAATAATTCAATTATATATGTGAAAAAAAATGTTTTGTGATGTATGTATCATAACACCAAGCTCTTTTACTAAGGTCATGCAAGTCTATCCATTTCCAATATATTGTCAGACATTAGTCCTTCGTCACAGCTGAGAATGCATGAGCCAGAACCATTTAATGTCACAAACATACAGTCCTAATTAAAGTATAGCACCAGTCACTCTTTAAGATTTATATCTTTAATTACCATGGTTGACAAACACATATTCTAAGGCAATGTGAAATGATCACCTGTATGGAAATATATGCACTCTCCTTTACACAGGTTTGAATCCCACCTTGTACAAATTAATTTTAACAGTTTGTAAGTCCTGACAATATATGTGCCAAGTCATCCCATTGATCCCTCCAAAGTCAAGGCTTAAAAGCCAAGCCATTGAGCATTTCAGTGTTGACCAGCGGAAAAAGTGTGGCCAGGTATAGCATCACACATGCCAAAAATCACTGCCAAGTTTCACATCACCATTGATGTTTCATAAACTCCCTTCCTCTTTGTTTGGCAATGTTTCTCTTTGCTTACCATTGTGCAAATATGGTTGTCATGACTGTGCATGTTTGCACACTGGTCGTAAAATGTGAGATCAAAATTTTGAGGGAAACCATTGCTAGTGCTGTTGGAGAACTTCTGCAGACATGGCAGGTAATGGGAATGGTGGTGCCAAATTCAGAGCACAGAGGTTAGGGTATGGAGGAGTCCAAAATCTTTATTGCAGTCCTCATCAAGCACTACAACCAAAGGCTGTTGTAGGGGGACTATACTGTTCCTCAGTACAAGGCTGAGGCTTGGAACAACCTAATCAAGGCTGTCTCTAGTTGGGCTGGCATATCACACACTGGAGAGCTGTGTAGGCACCACTACAGTGACCTTAAGAGATATAGGCAGGCACAACTCAACAGGTGGCTAGATGAGTTTAGAACTGCTAACACCCCCAAGTCGTGTAAGTATACAGACAAAGCAACTTAAAAATCATATGGAGTGGTGTGCATATCCATGACTGTTATGCATAATGTTTTTAGTCTCTCCTTCTCTCATTTTGTATTTTACAACTGCAGAGGAAATTGAGGTGAACAGAGAGGTGCATGCCAAGAGATTGGTGCGACTCAGAGAGGCAAAGGGATATGTCTGCAGCATAACTGGTCCTAATTGTAATAATTATTGTGATTCCATAGCTCAGTAACAACTTCAGTATGCATACGTTTACTGTAACAGCAAGCATGCATGTTTTCTCCTGTTGGTGACCTTATTAGGCAAGTGTGGTAGTATATTCAGATTATGTGGGTTTAATTCCCACAACTAACCTATAGATTCACATTCAGAAAGTATGTTTTACAGTTGAAATTCAGTAATTTTGACCTTAAGGCCATGTTATTAACTTACCCTGTAGTATCTTCGAAAGCATCTATGGTATATGTGCATATTTCAAGGATTACTTCTAACAATTTACAATCCTTTTTGGGAGTGTGAAAGCTCTATAGCTAGGATAATAATAAATGGCTATTTATTGTAATAAAGAATGAATGTGACATATCATTGTTGTAATCGTCTATTTTCTTTTTTTATCTCACCCCACCCCTTATCTCTCTCTTTTTTTAATTTTTTGGGGTAACCTGAAATCAGCATCATTCTGATGTCATACCTTTCTGTCAACAAAACAAATGCATTTCAACACAGGGAGGTAGGTGAAAAGCAGGAGCTCAGCCAGCCAACCCTCTACCGGCTGCCACACCAACACCCAGCACCTCTGGGATGCAACTTGGCAGTACTTCCTCCACAACCCTTGTCCTACTTGGTCTATCCTCATCAGGTAGCAGTACCCCAGCTGGTGGCGCACTGGTATTCTCCTGGAGTGCTGGTGGAGGTTGTGGTTATCTCACCTGACAGTAGCTGCCAGGGATGGTTCAAGATCTAATAGAGAGTATCCTTGGTGCCCATATCAGCTGAGTGCAGATGTTTCTCCTAAAAATTGAAAAAAGACTACCACATCAAGCAATGTCATGGGCAACTGAGGAGGAGGACAGTGCTGAGATTTCCGAGGGTGAGGACTAGATTTTCATTGTTCCCACACTTGATGGGCATGTGCCTCCAATGTCCCCTCCCTATTCCTAATCATGGTGACCCTCAACCTTTTTATGTTCATCACCATCCCTGTGTCTGTCTTGCAAATCCTATTTGTCTGCACCTGCTTCCTCACCTACCCTACTATCTAGCTCTCACATTCCTATGTCCCTTCTCCAACATTCCTGTCTTTTTGAAACAAATAAATGGACACCTGTCCCTCAAAAAAAAAATGTCCCATACATCACACTCCACTTTCCATATGTGTCTTCTCAACACACTTAATTTGGTCCAATTGGCTATGCAACACCATTGCATTATTGTCATCCATCTGGTTGGAATATAAAGAGCTTTGGTGGCAAATTATGTTAGAAGCCACAAAAACACCAGGGTTAAATGAGCATATTTAATTAACATCGGTCCTAAAACTTAAAGCAGCCAAAATTTGAAGTTTTTTTTATATATTATCATTTACTGTTCGGCCAGCAGATGGCGACAATATATTTCTTCTTTGTATTTTGCAGAAAGTAGAAAGTGCAATACAAATGTATTAGCAAAAAATCTATTTATTTATTTATTTGTAATATCAAATTTTAGTATGATAAGAAAATTGATTTATGACTATTCTTAGAATAACATGAGATTTTACACTAAAAGTTTAGTGCACAATAATGATGCTTGAGTTTTAATTCATAAGTTGTAGCTCAATTTTTAATATTAATGAGTCCTTGTGAGCCTGATAGGTTGCATTGAAATGCAAACTTTTTCTATTGGATAATTTAAATTTGTTTTTATATATAAGGTGGTAATTAAAGTTAATTAGTGTATCTGATGAAGTCTGTTATGTTTATGGACGAAAACGCATGTTGTGACAAGAGCGTTCATTGTGTTCGTGTGGAGCTTCAATAAACTAGTGTGGAGTTTCTGGCTGGTGTACCTGTTCATTCATCGTTGGTAGCTGCTATACATTTTTTTCTTGGTTTTTGGACAGTGGTTGGTGCCTTTGAACTTTTACTAGTGCATTCATTGAGGAACAATAGTGCAAGTCCTTATTTCTCTGACAGAGGAAACACAGGTAGTGCACCAGTAATTACAGGTAATAATTCCTGCGCATGAAATTCTGTAGTTAAGCTATCTATCTGTGAGTTATACACAGGATATAAGTAAAGTGAGGGATATTTTTGAAAGGAATTGGGGAGTATTGTTGGTGGATCCACAGTCAAAAGACAGAGTGGAGTGAAACCCCACTTTTTATATAGGAATAGAATGAACTTGCAGAGGATGTTATGTTATCCTAAGAACCATACACAGGTATCCAATGATTTTAATGTAGAGGGTATGAGACCATGTAATAACTGTAATTTTTGTGATTTTATATGTACTGATCCCCATTTCATGCATCCTGTCATGCACAAGCACTTTGAATTTAGATCAGCAGCCACCTGCAATATACAACATGTTGTTTATTTAGCTCTGTGTACAGCCTGCACATCATTCTATGAAGGCAAAACAGACAGGCGTCTACGTGAGAGGATGAGAGAACACATATATAATATACAAATACAGTCTACCACCAATGCTTTATCCAAACATATTTTGGATACTAGTACTCAACATAGCTTTAAGTTTCAGGTTATCCATATCAACAAACCAAATAACAGGGGAGGAGATGTAAGGAACTGCACTGAAAGAAATGAAATTCAGAAGATCATTAGGCTCAGGGCAGATCAGAAACCTGGGCTTAATGATAAAGTTTCAGTTAAACCAGTCTTAAGAAATAGAAAGTTAGTTATTAAATAAAAGTTTTCGGAATTGGTCAGTTCTTATTTATAGATGTCATTTATAAATGGTTTTAAATGTTTTTTAATGTTATTAATAAAGTTGAAAGTTCACGGTTTGTATTAATGATAGGAAGTGATGTCATGAGTTGTTTAGTATATAAGAGGTGCTTTTTTGAGAGATGTTTTAAGGTCTGAAGAAGGCCATGAGGGTGAAAGCGCTAAACTATTTGTTCTGTTATAAATAAATTTAAAACTTTGAAGATATATCATGTTTGCTGTCTACCACGATTTCGTATTACATTTATATGGATTTATTTGGTCAGCCTTGGAGCGCTCCTGTACTTGATTTTTGTTTCTTGTTTATTCTCTCAAGTGTTGGGAGCATTTACACACTGGTCACTACTGTTGGATTTTTAATTTACACACAATTACTTTGTGATTTGTATAGTGTTCTGCAAAACAGCTGCTAGATGTAGAAGTGTATTGAGGTAGGCATAACTGAGATGATTTGGGGAAGACACACACTTTAGTGTAGTCCTTGATAGTAGCAATCAAAGTCCTGATCACATTAACTTAGGAAATGACATTCTGACACCATTTGTAAGGAATAAGAATCATCCGTATTTGAACCCTGGCTAACCTGTCCTCTGACCAAGAGTTTACCGCTCTTACACATTGTCCGTAGCAAAGGCTAGGCAGCAATGGTATTTTTTACACTCAGTACTGTCCAGAGTGCTGATGGCTGCTCATCACCACTGAGCCTGTTTGCATAGAGGAAGGCATGCTACATTAAAATGTTCACTGTTTCCCATAAGCAGAGAACTGCGTTTGCAGTTAACCCTAATCAGGTCAGTTACAGTATGTCCCTATTTGTGTATAGTTTGGCAATGAGCACCAATGGACACTACTAATTCACTACCCCAAGCTGAATTCCTGAAATTCTAAGCATGCATGTACTAACACTTTGCCATCACCTGTGCAAATCAGCTTCTTAGCGATGCATTTTGTGAAGGGGTCTGTAGCGTGTCTAACTCTGGTTACTGGGTTGTAATCCTCCAAGATGTAGAAATTTATTCATAAACACAAGAGAATGCCAGTGACTTGTGCTTGACTGAACACATACTTTCTGATATTTATGTGTGCCCTGCACCAATGCACTTGCAAATGACATATCAGTAGTTGGGCCATTGTCAGACCCCAGAATTACATAGCCTAACTACATTGTTATATTTGGTATAGGTTTATAGTGACAGTTGTTATTGGTCATGCATGATCAAATCCCATTGATATTGTCAGTAACATATTAATGTGGACATACCTTCATCAAAATATGAAGGCAGGTAACTCCATCATTGCAATATTGGTGTTTCCCAAGTGTGTTTGTCTGTGTGTGTGTGTGTGTGTGTGTGTGTGTGTGTCTCATCTACACAACATCCTAAAAAATAGGTACATGTCTGTCTCACATCTGTAATATGCATTCATGACAACTTATTGGACCTAGGTTGCCAGGAACTATTTGTAAGTAATTTTTCAAATGGTGCTCACACAATCATATCACAAATCCTGGCTTTGCACCCAAGTCTCATATCAGTATATGTTTCTTGCAACACTATGATTAGGTCATCCTCTTTAATGTGCACATTAACACTTTCAAACTCAGACTTCTGTGGTGGTGTGATTGTTAAGTACTGTGTTCTGTGACTTGTATAATTATATAGGTAGGGGTTCTAATCTCAAAGCAGTCCACGTTTGTGTGTGTCGTCCTTCAGTTATCAGTCTGGAAACAATTTTACAGTAGGATGTGAGTCCACAGTTATGCCAGACACTCATCCCAACATCCTCTTCTCAGCATACACTAATGATGTCATCCTCTATAAAGTACACTCTGATAATGTTTAAAGCAGATTTCTGTTGTAGTGCAAGCATTAAGTACTGTTTTTCCTAGCTTATGTAACTATATAGTTAGGAGTTCTAATCTCAAAGCAGTCCAAGTTTGTGTGTGTCATCCTTCAGTTATCAGTCTGGAAACAATTTTACAGTAGGATGTGAGTCCACAGTTATGCCAGACCCTCATCCCAACATCCTCTTCTCAGCATACACTAATGATGTCATCCTCTATAAAGTACACTCTGATAATGTTTAAAGCAGATTTCTGTTGTAGTGCAAGCATTAAGTACTGTTTTTTCCTAGCTTATGTAACTATATAGTTAGGAGTTCTAATCTCACAGTGGTCAACGTGTGTGTGTGTGTGTGTGTGTGTGTGTGTGTGTGTGTGTGTGTGTGTGTGTGTGTATGTTTGTGTGCATCTTCCTTCAACTAGCAGGCTGGAGACAGTTTTATACGGGATGTGACTCCACAGCTATGTCAGATACTCCTCCCAATATCCTCTTCTCAGCATGCCCTGATAATGTCATCATCTATAAAGTGCACTCTGACTCAGTTTAAATCAGGCTTCTGCTGTGGCACAAGCATTGAGTACTATGCTTTCTCATTTGTGTAATTAGATAGGTGGGGGTGCTAATCTCACAACAGTTAATGTGCGTGTGTGTGTGTGTGTGTGTGTGTGTGTGTGTGTGTGTTTGTGTGTGTAGTCACATGACCATGACTCCAGGTCCTGCTGTCCTTAGTCAAGTAGCATTCAGAAGATACTTCTACACTGCTATATGACTCTATAACTCCACAGCAGTTTCAAACAGCCCTACCAACATCCTCTTCACAGCATACACTGATGATGTCATCCTCAATAAAGTGCACTGCAACAAAGAGCAAGTTAGATTTCTGAGTAGTGCTAGACTTATTTTGTATGGAATCCAATCCAGCTTGTTTACTTCAGCAAATATAGTGTTCTAATCTGACCTCAGTCTACTAGTTTGGTTGTGGATTAGTGGTATATTATGGTCATTGTATGATGATTTGAGTCTTTTACTATTTGACTCCCATTCAAGATAACCTTTACATAGCCCCCTGAAGCTTGCATTGCCACCCATCTGCTTTTTTTCTGGACTATCTGGAAATAAAACTGATTGTCTGGTAGTCTGGAAAACACTGTGCAAACTTTGGTATTCTGTTTCAAAAAAAGAAATAGACTATCAGAGTTTGTTAAATTGGCAGAATTACTATGTTGTTTTTATAAAAAGCATAGTAAATATTCTGAAAAAAGGTATCAAGAACAGAAAAAGAGGGTGCTACCCCTTGTCTAACATGATGTCACGGAATGGGCAGAAAGTGGGTGGGGCATGGGTGGGATTATGTGAGGTGAAAGGTGTGTGGCCTAAGTCCAGTTTTACCCACAACAAAAGGTGGCAACCCTACCTGAATGCAACATCCCCTTTGTCCCTCTGTCCACATAACATCTTTTCTGTTTAACACTGAGGATATCATCATCTGAAAGATGCATATGCACATCATGAAGCAGAGCCCTTCCATGAACCTCTACAAGCTATCTCCAGACCACTAGATGTGTGATTGCTAATTCACTCATGGGGTGGTGCCTGCACCCCATATTTATTTATGTTTTATTTTATTTGACATTTGTTGCCCAAGATAGTCTAACTGAGCTAGTGCCCTTTTTCAGCAGAGGCCTGGAGAGAAAAGCTCCACAATTATACATAAATGATAATAGAGAAAAATACATGATAACAGAGAAAAGCTCCATAATTAGAGGAGAATGATAGAGAAAAAAAACAAGACTAGTAAATTCAAGTTAACATGTCAATATACAATCATTAGAGTCCAAGGTAATTGCAAAACATTGCTTAGTTCACAATATTTACAAGATAGATAAATTTGCTGCAGCAAAATAAGTTGTATGGCGAAATTCATTGTGCCAGGAAAAATAAGGAGTATAGTGAGAGCAAAGGGTCAGATTTAGACTTTAGTAGCATTTAATGACTATTTTTTGGAGTTTCAGAGAATAAGGATTTGATAGGAGCAAAAGAGTAGCATGAAAGCAAACTTACTAGAGGGGCAGGAGATTTAGTTGGTAAAGATAATAGAGGGGGAGGTAGAAGAGTTAAGTTTGAGGGGGAGATGAGTTAGTAGAGGGGTAGTGCTGTATAGTATGTTATGGTATTTAGTGACTGTGTGAGGTGAGGCAAGAAAGTTCAAGGGGGTGTTTAAAGTGGCATATTCAGGTGCTAGTTAATAAGTGCACATCTGAAGTGTTGTGAATTATTATTGCTTCTAATATCCAGTGGAAGTTTCTTCCAAGAGAGGGAGGAGGAGTTACTGTACAGACTATGTCCTGTTGAGGTTCTACGCTCATAGATTTGTAGTAGATTTTGGTCAGTGTTTCAGAGCATCTTAGGAGGATGTAGAAGGAGACTAGTTGGGTGACAGGACAGGAGGAGGGCTTGAGCAGGATCGAGTGTATGATTTGCAGCTGAGAGTGAAGTAGTTGGTGTGGAAATTCTAACCATTTTTAGTAAGACTTAATGGTTTGGTTAGCAGTAAATCTAGTGGCTTTGTTATAAGTTGATTCTAGTTTGGTTAGGAGAGATGTCTGTAGGTTGGTGAGGATTTGTGGACTGTAGAAGAGACTATGGAGAAAGTAGGCATGTGAACGTGAGATTCTAGCCCCATTTGATGGGATTTTTTATTTCTGCAGAGCAGTCCAAGTTTTTGGTGGGTTTTCTTAATGCTGTTGAGTATGTGTAGGTCAAATTTGAGTTGGTCATCTATGACAGCTCCTAGAAGTTTAGTATGTGATTCTACTGTGATAGGGATATTGTTAAGGGATGAGACAGAGAAAGTGGATTTTAGGTGGTTGAGGGATTTTGGTAGAAAAAGCAGGAGTGTTGTCTTGTTTAGATTTAAGATTAACAGGTTATTAGTAAGCCATTGTTCAATGGATTTGAAGGATTTTTGGGTTAGGGAGTTTAGTTCTGAGAGGTTATTAGCTATGGTGATTACTGTAGATTCATTAGCATATTGAATTAGAGATAATTGTGGACAAGATGCATGCAGAAGATTGGTAAAGATGTTGAATGATAATGATCCAAGTATTGGTCCTTGAGGAACTCCCATCTTGATAGGAAGATCAGCTGATAGTGTGGAAAGCCATTTGACAGATTGCTGTCTGTCAGTACGGTAACTGTCAAACCAAGAAATAGTTGAGGTGGAAAGATTTAGATCGGAGAGTCTGGACAGCAGCAGGGGATGAGAGACTGTATCAAATGCTTTGGAGAGGTCAAGGAATAGGCAGGAGACTACTTTGTTGTCATCTCTGGCTAGTGCAATTGTACTGGTGAAGGCAATGAGTGGAGTTGTACTGTTGTTGGTGCAAATGCTATGTTGTGTGGGGGCAAGTCAGTTTCCTTGAATTAGGTAGTCCATGATTTGCTTATGGGTACATTTTTCTAATATTTTGGAGAGATGGGATAGAATTGCTATTAGCCTGAAGTTAGAAAGTTCAGTAGAGTTACCATTTTATGTATGGGTAGTAAAAAATTGTTTCTAGATAGAGGTTACTTTGAATTCAGTTACTGAGTGGTTGATAAGGAGAAAGATAGGAAGGGCGAGGGAGTTAGCAGCTAACTTAAGGAAGAGAGGAGGTAGGTTATCAGCTGAGGAGGAGCAAGGTTTTAGTTTTAAAAGTAGGTGTTTTATATAGGTTGTAGATACAGGTTTGAGAGAGAACATTTTTAGATGTAGAGACGGTAGGGTGAGCAAGAGGGTTGACAGAGTTAGAAGGTTGTATCAGTTTGCTGATGGTGTCTATGAAGTAGGTGTTAAATGTGGACGCTGTTTCTTGGGGACTATTATTTTGGCAGGATTGGGAGTGAAGGGCTTACTTGGATGTAGTATTTGATTGATGGAGTCCTAGAATTTTTTGGACTGGTCATGTGAGAGTTTTGAGGTTTGTTGTAGAAGTACTTTTGTCTTTGTTTGTGTTTCTTGGTAAGGTTGCAAAGTTCTTTGTAAGTTTGGAGATGGGGAGGGGACTTTGTTTTGGTCCAGATTTTCCAAGCTTTGTCTCCTTTATGCATTAGAGAGTGTGTAGTTTGTGATAACCAGAGGAGCTGTGTGATTTTATTCTGACAGTTCATACAGAAGCAAGGGAATTAAGAATATTTAGGAATATGGAGTTGAAGTTTTGCACTGCCTAATCTAGAGATAGAGGAGTTAAGAAGGAGCAGATTATTGTGGAGAATGGTTATTAAGAGTATCAGGGTGGAAACTGGTGACTTTGCGACATTCTATGTATTTATGTGGTCTGGCAGAGTGAGAGGAGAATCTCACCACTTTGATTGGTGAGTGGTCACTAAGTGAGTTGGGTAAAGATTCAGGGTAGTGATATTTGTTAAGACTAGAAACTAGTATCCAGTCAATCATAAAACAGGAGTTTATTGGTTTGTTAGTAAGAGTAGAGTAGGAGAGGAGATAAGCTGGGTGAAGCCATGCAAGCTGATGCATGTGCTAGGACAGCTACAGGAGAGTTATGGCCAGTTTATGTTGACATCCCCAAGGAGAACGGTTTCAAAGAGTATATTATGTGAGAACCAGGAGAGGATTTGTTCTAGTAAAGTGATGTCACCTGGGAGTATATATATTGCAGCTACAGTTAATGTACTGTGGTTATTTATTTTGCAGGTATCAATTAGGAGTTCAGCAGGTGAAAAAGAAGGGGGAGGGTTAGCTACAGGGGATAATGTGAGGTGGTTTGGATAAATTATTGCTCCTCCACCTCCTTTTTTTCTCTGGTCTGTCTAGACAAAGATGTTGCAACCTGGGGAGGGATTCTTTGTCTAAGTTGTGAGGTTTTAGGCAAGTTTCAATAAGAGGTATTATATCTGGAGATTGGTATGTCATCCAAGCATGAAATTCACTTACTGTGTTGTGTATGTTTCGAATATTCACGGAGTAAAGTGATAATTGTTTATTATTAGGGAGTTTAGGATCAGGAGTTGTTGGATTAGTGCTTATGTTATTAGTGAGGTTGAGAGAGAGGTTGGTCCAGGATTGGGGTGGACATCTCCAGATAGTAGCAGGGAGTTGGACAGATGAGTTGAGATGGGGAGTGAGAGATGATAGAAGTGATATTTTGACTTTGTTTTAGGGGTTGTTGAGGTGAAGGAGGGATTCTGATTTTCAGACGGGAGGAGTTAGCGGTAGGGAAGATAGAGAGTGTAATTTTGAATGAGTATGGTGACTGAGAGAATGCAGTATTGTGAATAGAGTTTGGAGAAGGGTTTAGTGGTTTTAGTTGGGTGTTATAAGATAATACTAGTAGAATGGGTGTAGAGTGGAGAGGGATTATCATCATGTTATAATGCTAGTTGGGGAGGAGTAACTACAGTATGTAGAGAGGAGTTTATGAGTTGAGGGTAATGTGTTATAGAAAAGTAATAGTATGGGTTGGGTATAGGGATGTGTGTGGTATACAGATGGAGAAGAGAAAGTAGAAGGTGGTAAGGTGGTTTTAGTAAGTGTGTGAAATTATAGGAATGTGATAAAATGTTAAGGTGTTGTGTTAAGTATGTACACTTATAGAATGGTGATGTGTTTAGAGAAGTTGGTGTATAGTAGCTAGGTGTAATTTGTTGAAGGTGAAGTTAGTTGTGGGGAGTGAATGAGGGGTGTTGCCTATGAAGAGATATTCAGGTGAGTTAGAGAAGTCTAGGTGGAGAGGAGTTGTTGTGTACTAAGTTATAAAGGGAGAGAGGGGGGAGATTAGTATTGAGTTTCAGAGTAAGTATACATTAGGATGTATGAAAGTAAGGTGGGGTTGGGTAGAAAGTAATTGGCTTAGACAGGCAGGAAGGGAGGTGCTTAGAGGGAGGAGTAAAGTGATGTCTATGTATAAATGTAATGTGTCTAGGGGTGGGTGTAAATAGGGGTGGGGTAGGGGAGCAGATTAAGCCTGAGTGTAGCAAGGGGTAATGGATTATACGGAACCCAATTAGAGCTGCTATCAAGAAAAGTAAGAGAAAAAAACAATCAGTAATGTAAGGCAGTCCAAGCAAGAGTAAACTACTATAAAAGTAATGGAAGATAAGGAAAGGGAAGGCTGGTAAGTTAACAGCTGCTACTTCATTAGCAGGACTTGATAGGATGAAGCAAACCTTTATTTAGTTCATATGTAAGGGAGAGAAAATCAGAAGAGAGGAGGTGGAGGTATTTAGACACTGTGTGGATATGCTGGAAAGTATGTGCTATTGTACAGGTGAAGCAGAAGAAATAGGTATATAGGACTTAGATATGGAGTTAAATAGTATGAAAATTACCTAACTATTTTTAAAAAGGAAGTTCAGGGTGTTAGAGAGAACTATCAATATGTATAACTTTGACAGAAGGGTCAGATAAAGCAGATTGTGAGGGAGTGAGGTAAGAGAGCATTTTTGGTGATGTACAAGGTGGTATTGCACAGATTCAAACTATGGCACTGTGTAATACTTAAGAGTGGAACATACATTAAATGACCAGCCGGTTAGTGAATATTGGTTTCTTGTAGGTTTGAGAAACTCCTTTCTTTTGTAAAAAGTTAGCCAATGTATTTCTGTTAGGTCTGCAGGAAGGAGCAGAGGCAGTAGAAAGGTGATTGCACCTTCAAGTCTGTGTGACACTCAAAGAACATAATTCATGTATGGGGATCGTACATCACCAAGCTGCAGCTGTTAGAATAGTTTGAGGTGGACTGGTGAAAGAAAGCAGTCTGTAACAAAACCAAACACATATGCACATACTCCTAGTATCTTCCCTTACCTAGAGATAGCAATTTGGGTTAAATGAGATAATAATGGCTAGGCTTTTGTGGGCTGTTGGACGATAGCCTAGTAATTGCCTAATACCCCATGAACATTGCACAAGTTGATGTTGTCACCCAGATATACTATGCTAAGGTGTTGATGTACTGTAGTCTTACAACAGTGTATTCAGTCTGGGGCTTGCCTTACAGCAGTGTATTCAGTCTGGGTTTTGAGCTACTGTACTGATGCCTGCTGCTGCCATTTGGTTACATGTTCCTTCCATAACAGCTGTAGTAATATGCCTCCTGAAGACTGGGGACATTGGATGATGCTGTGTATATTGTTGCCTTATTAAGGCATGTGTTCTGATAGTGGAGTATATCCACATTCTACAGTTGACATGCAACCATCACAGTGAGAGCTGCAGCATGGCACAGGCATGTATGTGTATACCTAGCATCTGGAAATGTTATTTGACATGTAGCAGTATTACTTCATACTAATTACACGGGCACATATGCCTGGGTTCATCCACATGTTGTAATGCTGCTATATACACAAACATATGACATTTTGAGATCCACTTGCAACCTTGGTTAATTCATTGTATGCACTGTTGTGTTGCTATTCACAAGGATTATACAGGTGTTCCCCAGCAGCATTGTGTGACTGTCAGAATTTGTGTCATTAACTGTTCTGCATAAACCGCATCCATCTCAGTTGTAATGTGTCCGTATATGGTGTCAGGGCCCTTACCCACATATTTCCACTGAAAAACATAGGCATATAATTTCCTAATGATGTAATGCAGGGAAATAGGTAGAGTTGTATAACTGTGTTAACAGTTCTACTGTGTCACAAGTGATTCATACCTAAGGTTTTATTTTGAGGTGATGTACAGCTTGAAGTCCAGTTATAGAATAGGTACAGCTGTAGTGTGACTGTACTACGTCACGGAAATACCACTACATCACATCAGTATTGCAACTTGATAGTTTGTATGAATACATATGGATTATGTTAGGATTACATGACAGTGTAACATTTTCACTGGCAATGTCAGGGGCCAGTGATCACAAGGCACATGTGTTGAGGTATGACATGTACTTATAGAGTGTGCTCCATGTATTGTTTAATATACAATATTACAGTGACTGCTTCCTTGATCATTGATACTGACTCTGCACTGCAGTAATTTGTGTGATGCATTGCTATGTCGCACATACTGCTGTATCATTCATTATGACTTCTTAATTCACACATCAATTTCAAATGCTTCAGACTATATCCATTGCTATTACATGTGGCAGATGCATGCAATACATAGCTTTGTGTAGGGAATCTGCTCATCATAGTGTGTTGTGTGTAAGTATTATCTGTATGGCTGATACCTACTTCAGCAGGGATGCTTTAGTCAAGTATATCAGATTTGGCACTGTGAGCTCCCAGACATCTGGTAGGCCATCCAGAGCTATTCTCTAGGATGCATACCCATTTGATTTGATAGTGTAGACTTCCCTTCAAGGTGTTCTACTAGATACTAGTGTGATACGTCATTCTGTGTTTGACTCAGTACTCACACAGATCAGTAACAACATTAATGGCATGGGTTTGATTTTTGGGGGTGGGTATTATGGCTTATGTTTCATGCCCCTGATTTCAACTCCAGGTTTAACACTGTACCTATTACCCCTTAAAAAGTCATCATTTTTGGGGAATGGGTAGTGAATTCCCCTTATAGAATACTGACAATCATTACAGTTGTAGATGTCTCTTCCTGCAGAAGATGTATAATAAGTCCCACTCACATATTCTGTCAAATCCATAGATTAATGGTTGTAATATTTTAAAAGTATACTGTTATAAAAGTGTCAATGATTGTGCCCATTTCTGTTCTTCATTTGTCCAGGAGTCTGTCTCTATGTGTCCCTGATTCGTTGAGAGCTATGGCGACATGTCAGTTATATTCAAGAAAGTCATTTTGCAGATCTTCAGAGTATGTACATACCCCCTATTGGATATACCTAACATCCTTACTAAATGCCCTTTCCACTGAGCATGTCCGTGATGTTTATATCACAACCATTAACCTGCATTGACATTAAACCTTGTGTGACCATCACATATGTAATATCTTGTGTGATGATATCATATACTCACTCAGAATGTGTAAACAACAGTATGTGCTGTGCTATCTACATATGTGATTAATGTTATACTACTGACTTGTCTTGGAAGTGTCATACATTGACATATCCTATCCTGAAAACAATGCCATATTTACTATGCCCTGTTCCTCTTTATTCATTCCTATCATTCATGTCTGTACCCATTTTCATCAGCGCATTTTTCCTGCCCAGTGTACATCTCCATGTGTTTACCCTTGATGTTTACCCTCCCATTATTTCATTCTGCAAATAATTGTCCTTGTGTACATTATGCTGAGTACACTTTTCTTTACTGTGTTATTACTGCTGTTATTGCAGTATTTTCACCCCTGGTACTCACTGTGGCTGTCTACACAATTTTATTGAGCAGGTTTGCTCATAAGCAAACTTGAATGTTTCTTGTTTTTGTGGTCATGCTGCTCTGCATGGTTTTGTAGTGGCAGCTCTGTTGCTGGCCAAGAAATCTTGTTTGTATTTGTGATGAGCAACATGAATATGCAATTAGTGCTGCTGATCATCGCACTAGCAGGTAAAATCTGTGTGAAGCCAGCAAAGTGACTTTTGGTTAAGTAATACGTGGATGAGACTTATTTTGTGATTATTATTTTTATGCTTTTATTTGAGTGGCAGCACTCACCAGAAGCTGCAGCAGACTAGTCTGTCTGTCTGTCTGCTGTTTGTCTGTCTGTACATACGTATGTATTTATTTATTTGAATTTATTTACCAGGGTAGATAAAGCACATATCACAATGGGCCAGTTTCATTCACAGCCCAGTGATACAAAGACTACAATACACTATACTGAAACCATATTAGATGGGTTGCATAAATATAAGCACAAAAAGTAATCTACAGCACGGTTACAAATTACCCTAAGTATGCATGCACAAATTATTAAAGATAAAGCAGTACTGAAAAAATAAAAAGATAAGGAAAAGGATAAGAGGGAGGAATTAGGAGGTTGGGGATTAAGCTAACAGCAGAGTTAGAGCTATAGTATGATGTATTTCTACATGCAGCTGCTAGTTAAAGGCCAGGCCAGAGGTGCATAAATAAAAAGACAAGGTAGTCAACTCAGAGCATAAATTCATAGTATACACCCTTAAATGCAATAGCCACTACCAATGAAAGAGAGAGAGAGAGATGTTTGACTGTTGACTTGTACTGTTTGGTTCTTGCTTGTATGTAAGAAAGAGAAGAAAACCTAAATGACATTTGCTCGGGACAGGGCAGGACCCCTCTACAGTTGAGCAGAACAGCCTACTGCAGCAGTTAGACCATCAGAGATGGAGTGAGAAGAACTCTGTGAGTGAAACACGTTATTAAAAATTCTGTTGCAAGTTGATGTTATAACCTTGTTTTCCTTCTTTGTTTAAGAAGCAGAGACAATCCAACATAATGGACGAATGGGTAATTTTAAGTATTACATTATTTCTCTTAAAAGTTAATAGAGCAACAAGTTTTGCATCAAGATGTATTTTCTGAAAAATCAGAAGTATGATGAATCTCTATTGTCTGACTTTATGGACCTGAATATAATCTTCACTGATTTACCAGAAAAGGGGAAAAAGAGAGACCTCTCAAAGATATGAGGCAAAAATCAGGTACATTCTGCAAAATTAGGGACAGTTGAGAAATATTGTTATAAATAAAAATGAAGAGCAGGAACACGATGAGAGAAAGCTTAAAATAAAATGATGATTTATTAAATCCAGGTGAAACGTAAGCGCTTTCAGCCAGAGCAATCTCCAGCCTTCATCAGACAAACAGCATAGGAGTCAATGTTAAAACTTTAAATAGTGTAACAAGGATTTACTTTGCCAATCAACATAAAGTGCATTTCCTAGTACACTGTTACCATAGGAACGTTAAAGCAGAAACACATTTACAAAGGAAATTTTCCAAAATGTTATTTGTGTTTAAATGTGGAAATGATAATATTAAACCTAGTTTTTAAACAATTACTGAGATGTTCCATGTGAAAATCCATAACTGTTGTTTAATGTATATGGAATGTGCAAACAAATGAACAAACAAATACTGGTTATTCCTTACGAAATGTATTCATTTATACTACTAAATGAATGGATGATCCCCCTGGTGTAAGAGCAAATGAGGGCAAATTCTCACCTGAATGTACATTTATGAATCTAAATGTTATGGTGAGCCCATGTCGTGCGTGAAACTATTAGAGTGTCAAATGAAATGACTAAAATGTGACTCATTAATTGTGTCATTGGTTGTATGATAACCACTTGAGCACACATTTGATGGACAAATTGTCATTAATACCGGGTGTGAGATGTGCCCTAGTCCGAACTTGCCACATAAGTTCGTCGATCTCTAATTTTATTTGCCAAGGGCCACCTCTAATATCGGGAACCCTTTGATGCACAATGACAAAATTGAAAGTGTGACCAGTATATTCAATTATATGTTTAGCTAAAGCGTTATTAACATCGTGCCTGCTTACAGCATACATGTGTTCATAGATCCTGGTCCTAAATTTACGCTCCGTCTTACCAATGTAAAAAGCTTTACATTGGTTACAGAGAGCGACGTAAACCACTGATTTAGATTCACAATTGAAGAAGTTATTAACCTTGTAAGTTCTATTATTAATGGTAAATTGTGGTCCTACCTTGATGAACTTGCACTGAGCACATGCACCACATTTATGCATACCATGAGGTCGGTTCGAAATAAACCTGTTAGGTGGTCTTTCTAAAATGGCTTTAAGATTTTGGCCCCTCCTGTAAGTTAGCTTGGGTCTTATACCCAAAATATTTGAGAGGGTATTGTCATGATTAATGACATCCCAATTTTTATTGACAATTTCCCTGATTTTTTGAAAGTCCAAGGAGAAAGTGTGTATAAAAGACATGGTGTAATTGTCTTTTTCCAAACAATTGTTGCTAGATGGACCTAATGTGGTTGAAGTTTCAGTGATACTTGCATTCACTTCTATTGTAGAACTGGTAGAAAGAAGGGGTATAAAATAGCCTTCCCTACGCTTGTTGGATACTTCTGTAATGATGTTGTTGACTAAGTTTAGAGGATAACCTCTTGTCAGAAACATGTTCCTGAGTTTGTTGCATTCAGCACGAAAATCGTGGTCGTCCGTGACCATGCGTGCCGCCCTTACTATCTGGCCCTTGATGACCGATCTTTTTTGATAGTACGGGTGGTTGCTAGAAAAATGCAACAAGCTGTTGGAATATGTCGGCTTTCTGTAGATGATACTTTTTAGTCTACTCTTGTGTGTATCCTTAACTAACATGATATTGAGATAGTTAATCTCGGTGTCTGCTACGTTGAAGGTAAACTGTAGAAAGTCAGTCATGTTAGTCATCCTTTCAATGAATAATGGAATGAGCTCTTTCTCACCCTTCCAAATGCAAAAAATGTCATCCTGGTACCTTGTATACCAGGAGACATGTTGCTGGAAAAGGTTGTCCTTAAATAGGTGTTCAGCTTCCCAGAAGGCTAAGACAGCATTTGCAAATGAACCCCCGCAGGGTGAGCCCATGGCGACACCTGATGTTTGAAGGTAGAAGGTGTTCTCAAACATGAAGAAGTTGTTAGTTAAAACCAACTCCAAAAGTGTCTCACTAAGATGGATAGTGTTGTCTTGTACCTTCTTAGCAACCATGAATTCCCTAACCCAACTCAGTCCTATTGCCTGCGGGATAACCGTATAAAGATCTTTAATGTCTATTGTGAGGAAAGTCATGTCCGGACTATATGTCACCTTACTAATGCCTTGCAAAAAGGACCAGGAATCCTTACAAATGTGTGCCTCCTGTTGTAAAAGAGGCTTAATGATACTATCAACGTATCTAGCACATGCGTAAGTAGCTGAGCCTCTCCCATCGATGATCGGCCTAAAGGGTGGTGCATGTAGTCGTTTGTGTAGTTTGGGTGTACCAAAAAGTATTGGAATTTTTGGAGCTGGTATCAGTAAATACTTGTATGTGTTGATATCAATGATACCTTCTAACAGAAGATCGTACAAAGTATTGTTAATTGTTCTGTAAGCACCATGTATTTCATAAAGAGTTGCCTCTTTGTAAACAGGTGTATTAAGATGCTCCATCATATATTCCACATATTTGTAATGGTCCATCAAAACCACTCCCCTCCCTTATCAGGTTTCATTACACGTATGTTACAATCCCTCAATAAATGGAGGAAATCCCATTCCAGCATAGAGATGTTATTAGAGTACCTTTGGGTGGTGTAAATAACTTGGTTCTTGATTGCCCAAAGGTCAATCTCACAAATTTTTTCAAAAACTGCTAGAATGGGATGAAGTGGAGGGTTGTATGTGCTAGAGACCCTTAATGTGTTAAGTGTAGGGGTATCATTACCAAGAAGAGAACTAAGGTTAAGTTTTCGAACATAGATTTTCAAATCTATGAGCATTCTGCCAATGTCCATGTGCTGCCCAGGAACAAACGATAAATCCTTAGCAAAAAAGTTGACAATGTCCTGGTGAATGTCAATAAGTGTATAGTTGTATACTTTAAAGTCACTGACAGAGCTGACCAATATTTTTGGCTCAGAACCAATGGATGTATAATAAATCCCACTCACATATTCTGTCAAATCCATAGATTAATGGTTGTAATATTTTAAAAGTATACTGTTATAAAAGTGTCAATGATTGTGCCCATTTCTGTTCTTCATTTGTCCAGGAGTCTGTCTCTGTGTGTCCCTGATTCGTTGAGAGCTATGGCGACATGTCAGTTATATTCAAGAAAGTCATTTTGCAGATCTTCAGAGTATGTACATACCCCTTATTTGATATACCTGCCATCCTTGCTAAATACCCTTTCCACCGAGCATGTCAGTGATGTTTATATCACAACCATTAACCTGCATTGACATTAAACCTTGTGTGACCATCACATATGTAATATCTTGTGTGATGATATCATATACTCACTCAGAATGTGTAAACAACAGTATGTGCTGTGCTATCTACATATGTGATTAATGTTATACTACTGACTTGTCTTGGAAGTGTCATACATTGACATATCCTATCCTGAAAAGAATGCCATATTTACCATGCCCTGTTCCTCTTTATTCATTCCTATCATTCATGTCTGTACCCATTTTCATCAGCACATTTTTCCTGCCCAGTGTACATCTCCATGTGTTTACCCTTGATGTTTACCCTCCCATTATTTCATTCTGCAAATAATTGTCCTTGTGTACATTACGATGAGTACACTTTTCTTTACTGTGTTATTACTGCTGTTATTGCAGTATTTTCACCCCTGGTACTCACTGTGGCTGTCTACACAATTTTGTTGAGCAGGTTTGCTCATAAGCAAACTTAAATGTTTCTTGTTTTTGTGGTCATGCTGCTCTGCATGGTTTTGTAGTGGCAGCTCTGTTGCTGGCCAAGAAATCTTGTTTGTATTTGCGATGAGCAACATGAATATGCAATTAGTGCTGCTGATCATCGCACTAGCAGGTAAAATCTGTGTGAAGCCAGCAAAGTGACTTTTGGTTAAGTAATACGTGGATGAGACTTATTTTGTGATTATTATTATTTTTATGCTTTTATTTGAGTGGCAGCACTCACCAGAAGCTGCAGTAGACTAGTCTGTCTGTCTGTCTACTGTTTGTCTGTCTGTACATACGTAGGTATTTATTTATTTGAATTTATTTACCAGGGTAGATAAAGCACATATCACAATGGGCCAGTTTCATTCACAGCCCAGTGATACAAAGACTACAATACACTATACTGAAACCATATTAGATGGGTTGCATAAATATAAGCACAAAAAGTAATCTACAGCACGGTTACAAATTACCCTAAGTATGCATGCACAAATTATTAAAGATAAAGCAGTACTGAAAAAATAAAAAGATAAGGAAAAGGATAAGAGGGAGGAATTAGGAGGTTGGGGATTAAGCTAACAGCAGAGTTAGAGCAATAGTATGATGTATTTCTACATGCAGCTGCTAGTTAAAGGCCAGGCCAGAGGTGCATAAATAAAAAGACAAGGTAGTCAACTCAGAGCATAAATTCATAGTATACACCCTTAAATGCAATAGCCACTACCAATGAAAGAGAGAGATAGATGTTTGACTGTTGACTTGTACTGTTTGGTTCTTGCTTGTATGTAAGAAAGAGAAGAAAACCTAAATGACGTTTGCTCGGGACAGGGCAGGACCCCTCTACAGTTGAGCAGAACAGCCTACTGCAGCAGTTAGACCATCAGAGATGGAGTGAGAAGAACTCTGTGAGTGAAACACGTTATTAAAAATTCTGTTGCAAGTTGATGTTATAACCTTGTTTTCCTTCTTTGTTTAAGAAGCAGGGACAATCCAACATAATGGACGAATGGGTAATTTTAAGTATTACATTATTTCTCTTAAAAGTTAATAGAGCAACAAGTTTTGCATCAAGATGTATTTTCTGAAAAATCAGAAGTATGATGAATCTCTATTGTCTGACTTTATGGACCTGAATATAATCTTCAGTGATTTATCAGAAAAGGGGAAAAAGAGAGACCTCTCAAAGATATGAGGCAAAAATCAGGTACATTCTGCAAAATTAGGGACAGTTGAGAAATATTGTTATAACAAACAAAACACAGAGTACTTGACCTTATCCAATACATAGGTTTTATAAACAGTGTTCATGCAACTGGTAGCCGGGTGAAGTGTGCAACTAAATAGTTTATGCTTAAAAACTAAGTTTATGAAATTTTACGAATATAGTTGGTAGTTTAATTACCTTCCTGCATTGTTAAGTTATAATATTTCTAGGGTTTCATCACATTTAGTTTTTTAAGTAAAGAACTGTCTTAACTGAGCAAATCTTCAGGCTGCAGCATAAAGGAAAGTTTAATCTAAATTATTACACTCCTTGTTTATTTTTGCTTCCTACCATTGATTAACAAAATGACTTAGCAATGTTGTTAGGATTTACCTGCTAATCCTAACTCTGTCCAATATGAATACTATAGAAGTATATTAACGTAGTACTCTTGATTTTACCCAGAATAAAACTTTTTTCATTAATCTCATGTGCTTTGTAAATAATGTTTTTTGACTATTTGCTTTGAAACACTTCATAAAATAATGTTTGCTGACTGTTTTTCTTTTGAATTGTCAAAAATGTATTTCTGCCCTTGTTTTGGAGCTTTCCTCCCTGGGCCTCCACTAAAAATGGGTATTTATTCCAGTTCCTAGACAACCTTTCCTGGAAAACAAAAGCAAATAAATAAAGTAAATGGGAAGAGAGCTAGTGCCAGTCTACCTATTGTAGCCTGCACAAAGCAAACCAAACCTCTCCAGTGACTCATTTGCAATGTAGTATGAAGATAGTAGGGGGCACAGAGTCAAGAGAGAGCTGATGAACTCATCCTGAACAAGCATAGAAGTGAGTGAAAAGGAAAATTAATTAAAAAAGGTACAGGGGCAAGCAAGGGACAGAAGTAGTTATATTACCAATAAAGTCACATTTACAGCCTGAATTACAGTCTGAGTGACTGGGCTGGCTGACACTGCATAACACACTGTTAGAAAGAAAGGCTTAGGACCTTTTTGATTCTCAATCTGTTTGATTCTCTGCCACCCGTTCCCGTACATACTTGTGTCTTTTTCGTCTCAGATAGAAATCAGATTGATTTAACACCTTTTGCCAACAGGTACTTAATAAATCCCATACAGCACTTGTACCTTAGGTGCTCTGTGCCATTGTGAAAGAAGAAGAAGAAGAAATTCATTCTGGTCAGACTATACCTCCAATAAAGAAACATCCAGATCCATTTTCCCACATAATAACAGTGCCAGGCTAATTGTGAGTTGACAAATACTTTTATAGTAAAACTATTTGACACCTTTGATTAGAACTAGTCTGGTAATGCTGCTGTTAGCATTACCAGACACCTGCACACTGCAAGGGGTCATGGATCATGTCACAGCAGGCCAGGTCAAAACAAAGCATATAAGAATCAACATGATTTACTGACAATTTAGTTATTGCAGGCAGGCAACTAGTAGTGTATACAGTTATAGGTTAGTTTAATTACTGAATCTCTGAGCTCTGACCTAACACCTACATAAATTAAATTTTTATCCACACAGTTGTTTTCAAGTCTCCAGCTGGGAAAAAGATGGGCGAAATAGACAGCAAAATAATTAAAGGCAGGCATAGTAGGCTTTGATGAGTTGTAGCAGAATGTGTTGTGGTGATGGTGAGTTTAGCGGTGGTATACACAATGTACATATGTGTATATTAACACTTTGTGTCCCCAGGTCAGCTTCCCCATTTGCCCCACCCTTGCCATACTACTAACATGCCCCTTTCATACGAAAAACAAATCAATATATCATTTATACAAAACCATTTTCTAAAAATAACCACAAATACCAAGCAGGAACATATTTACAAAAAATTTACATAAGTGATCTATGTTATTTCAAAAGATCAGAATGACTTACACAACTGAATAATATCCCAAAGGGTCTCCTCCTTTGATATACCTATCCTTCCATCTGCCAACGTCTCTGATTCTACTGCCACATATTCTTCCTACAATAATACTAAACAGTTTGCCTATGAATCATAACCTATTTTGGCCAGGAAATGTACAAAACAAAATGGGGAATAATCCTTTGGCATCCCTTTCAATTTCCTGCAATGTACTCTACCTCTGTTCTGATCAAACGTCATTACTAATATAGCAATGTAGTAAACCTTATACCCTTCTCCATTCCAGGGACCAAAACCAGTTTCATATTCATAATTCCAAATATCACCTATTACAAAACAACTCAGCATCATGGCCTTCCCTTTCATTATAATCCAATTTACCTTTTTAACTCCTACCATTTACAAATAATGTATGTCACGCTACAATTATTCCATGAAACATTTCCTCTCAAAGTAATTTTGGTATGCAATGCTTTATGTCACCAACCATCATTAACAAATCCAAACAAAAATTACAAAATATCTATAATAAATCATACCAAGTAAAAACATTTCACCTTACCACAGACAGTTCTATGCCCGATATGTTGCTCTATGATAGCAGATCAACATAAAATAAAATTACCTCAAGCCATGCTAGTATTATTAAAAATTTGACAATGTCAACTCCTAAGCTGTTCGCTAACTTCCAAAATGACTATTCCAACAGATCCCAAGTTGTAAAAGTTGCTGGTGTTCTCTCTGAACATAAATTGTAATTAGTGGAGTACATTGGGGATTATTGCTGGGCCCTGTCTTGTTTGATATTTATTTTGCAGACCAATACTCAATCATCCAGATGTATAGTTAACCAAGTTTGACTATAACTGCAAGCTGGGCACTGTTATCTACTCAACCACTGACACTAAACTGCTCTAACTGAGGCTGCAATATGCACAAACCTGGGCACTCTAAAATGATCCTAGGCTAAATGCAAAAAAAGTGCAGCATAGTAGCATATGACAAAAGAATCTGCTCCTACTTCATATGTCATAAATAGTAAACCTCTTTAGATAGATACGGTCATAAGATACCTTGGTACTTATGTGGACAACTATCTCCTGTTTGATCATCATGTTTCATCCAATGTTAGGAAATCCTATCTGTCCCAATCAACTTCTAAGGGAATATCTTTAAGATCTACAGATGTCATCCTATCACTGTACTTTAACCAAATTAACTCCACTCACCTAACCCCAACAGACACACCAGCCATAATAGAAACACAAGCTAGCAGCTCCCACTTTAACTTTCAGCCAGTATCTATCAAAACCGTCCTAAAACTCCTCCAAAAATGTAAACCCACCACCCTGGCTGCTGACAACCTACCCACAGAATACCTGCAAACAGCAGCAACAGTCATAGCCTATCCTGTGGCTATTCTCATTAACAGATCTATTACAGAGTGCAAAGTACCCCAACTATGGAAAACCTCCCATATAATGCTGCTGCACAAAGGAGGCAACTCCTTTGAACTCAATAACTATCACCACATTGCTATCCTACCACCCATATCTAAAATCCTAGAAAGGGTCATACACACTCAATTTATGAACTACCTCCTAGAAAACAAACTGCTATCTAAAAACCAACATGGCTTTAGACCCTTCCACAGTATATCCACCAGACGTATATCATTCACTAACACCATTAATTACCATAGAAATCATGGATAACTCATTTCAGCCATATTTTTAGACTTATCTAAAGCTTTCGATATGGTAAACCAAAATAGACTCCTCAACTCACTCTCAGTCCTAAACCTCAGTACTTCCTCCATCTCATGGTTTAAGAGCTGTCTATCAGGTCAGCATCAGGCAGTAAAATGACAAAACCAACTAGCCCCCCTACTACCAGTATCCTTAGGAAGTCTCCCAAGAGTCCATTCTAGGCCCATTGCTCTTCACTCTATTCACCAATCAACTCCCATCCTCCACCCCCAGGGCCTCAGTTATACAATATGCAGATGATACCACTATCATATGTGCAGCCCCCACTCTAGACTTCCTTCACTCACTGACACAAAAGGCTTTCTCACTAGCTGAAACCTGGTTCACTAACCATCAGCTTATTCTTAACCCAAATAAAACAAAACTGCTACTATTTTCTTCTCATAAAACCTCCCCCCAGCAGACAACTTCACAATCACCTCTGATAG
Source organism: Protopterus annectens (assembly GCF_019279795.1). Lineage (NCBI taxonomy): Eukaryota > Metazoa > Chordata > Ceratodontiformes > Protopteridae > Protopterus > Protopterus annectens. The sequence goes on along the minus strand of NC_056743.1, from coordinate 1,045,394,991 downwards.
CAAAATTGTAATCACCCCAACTACCCACACCAAACTTCTAGGAGTTGAAATAGATAACAACCTAAGATTCGACCTGCACACCGGCCAAACTATCAGGAAAGTCCACAGAAAACTAGGCCTGCTCTATCATAACAAACAATTTCTCTCAAACCAAGCTAGACCCACTATAGCCAGGACATATCTGTTATCCACCCTCCTCTACGCATCCCCAGTACTAACCAACCTTTGTAAATCCAACCTAAACAAGCTAGAATCCTGCTACAATAAGATAGCTTGATTTGCTACAGAATCTACCTATAGAATACATCACTGCATTGTCCTCAAAAAACTGAACTGGTTAGAACTCCCTCTACTACTTCAACTCAATCAACTGTCACTAGCACATAAGCTATACTACTGCCCAGACAACATCCCAGCTCTCCAACATCTTATACAACCTCCCAGCACAACTAGAACTTTGAGATCTAGCACCCTTAACCTTCTAGAAGTCATCAAATATAAAAACGAAGCAAGGAAATGTCTCTTTAGCTACTACATATCCAAACTCTGGAACTCTCTACCAGCCACCCTCACATCCAATACCTCCACTACACAATTTAAAGAACTCCTAAAAACCCACCTTTCAAACAAATGGCTATGCTCCTGTAACACCTTGGGAAAAGACAAAGATACAAGCAACAACTTTTCCCACCAAGTTTCTAATTCTAATGAGATCTTTTGAAAGCATAACTGCAAAATATTGTATCTATAAATGCTAAAGAAATGCATCCTGTGAACTTATAAATCTACTATTTACAAAATGTACTAAGATGTGTGGTGGTGGTGCTGTGGTAGTGTTGTTGCCTCACAGTAAGACATTGTCCTGTTCGATTCTCAGCTAAAGCGTCTTCTGTGTGGAGACATGCGTGAATGGGCGTACCTTCATTGAAGGTTGTGCATCAGGGCCGGCAACTCGGCATGTAAAAAAATCTACTGCCAATCATTAGCGGACCGGAGTTCCGCTGTGGCGACTCCTAACCGGGAAAAGCCGAAAGACACAACAACAACTAAGATGTGTGACAAAATAGTACTGTATATACCTACTAGTCTTTATATGCCTGTATTGTATGTTACTGCATTGTATGTAAAATGGAGCTTTTCTCCCTGGGCCTCCGCTGAAAATGGACATGTGTCTAGCAGGACTTTCCCAGTCAAAAAATATAAAATAAATAAATAAATTTACCCTTATCAAACCCATCATCAAATACAGTGCTCTCAGGGATGTGGCCAGGATGCTGACAGTTTGACAGCACTTTTTCTAAGCTCTCTTATGTAAGTTGTATTTCTGACAGAAAATTTAAAAAAAAAACAAGACTCCCTAAACTTCTTAAACTTAAACAGTAACTTCTACTACATTCTTTGGAAGTCGACATTAGATTATTCTGTTTAAATTCTATGATTTTTCTGTGAAAATTCAAGCAGAAAGGGCTCAGGTTTCTTCACAGAATGAGTTACCAAAAGAACACTTCACAGGACCAGAAAAAGAAGAAGGAACTACAAACTTTATTATCTACCATGCAGGATTTATCTTTGAAGTTTGACAGAATTGACAAAAAACCTGAGTCTTTTAAAGAAAAATGCACAAAGCAAATGGAGCAGTTATAAGAATTAATAATGCAACATAAGACTCAGATTGCTTGCATAGAAGAAAATTTAAATGACATGGAAAACAAGACTCATGGAACACAAACATCAGCTTGAGTCTCTTTCAAAATGAAATACTTTTCTAACAAACAAACTAGAAGATCTAGAAAACTGGTTAAGGAGAAGCAACTTGCATATTTATGGACTACTGGAAAAGACTGAAGGAGACAGTATGGTAAATTTTCTCACATCCTGGCTTCCAAATGCTCTGAATTTGCCTGAGTTTTTTTTTTCTTATGGAAATGAAAGAGCACATTGGTCACTGGCAGTTCTTCTTCCAGCAAAGCAAAGTCCTGGATCAACAGTAGTAAGATGTATATCTTCTCAGGAAAAGGAACTGGTGATAAAAACTGCGTGGTCAAACTCTCCTGTCAAATGCCAAGATAATATAATAAGATTTGACAATGATTATTCATTGGAGGAAAACTCTAAAAGAAAAAAAAATGTTTACATTTAATAAAAGAACTGAAGAGACAACTCAAGGTTCATTTACTGTTTTCTGTGAGACTTAAAATCTTTTTACCAGATAGAGCAAAGACTTTTGACACCTTGGATGCAGCTGTGACTTTTTTAACATCTAACAAAACTTTAAATCAACTAGAAGAAATGGACTGGACTGGCTTTTCCTTAAAGTGCCAAGTGGAGAGGAATGAATGGAAAAAAGCAGACAAAAAGAAGAGACTAAGTAGCAAGTAACTTTGAAATAAGCATTTTACATATTTTTCCTTTTATACCACATAAAAATTACCTAAAGGGAACCACGCTTTATTCAGACGGCAAATATATGAAGTTCCCTAAAATGTACAACAAAAATAATGCTTTTTAAGTAAGTCTACAAATCCAAAAGGAAAAAAGGTGAAAACATTTTATTCCTGTTTATTAACTTTCTAGGCTACTAACTTAACAGCTTGGTAATGCTTGAACAAATCTGCATATAACTAATATCTCTGAAAGAATAGTAAATAACAATAGCGTAATACATGACACAAAGCAATGCTTTTCCTGCTTATACCTTTTTAGAGGGCTTGTCTCAGAAAAGTTACTTAAAAAAAGAAAAGGGGGAAAAAGAAGCTTAAAGAAAATGAAAACTTTTAAGTAACACATCATACTGCATGTTTTTCTGTGCAGTGTAGACATAAAGAGTTATTTACAGCTTAAAAAGGCACTCACAAGAACCTTTAAAATGTTTATTTGAACATACAGTTTAAATATAGATTTCTTAGTAAGTTCTAAACTTTAAGAAACAGAAGATATGTGCCTGTTTTTTAAATGTTTGTCTATGAATGTTTCATGGCTTAACTGATTTAATGATTAGTACATGCTTAAACAGAAAAATAAATGTTTTTTCTTTATTTTTATATGAAATGAACAAGGCTTATTATAGTTAAAATAAAATTTGTCTCAGGTAAATGTAACTTGATTCTAACTACAGAAAGATGTTTGGGATTTACAAACAGTCCTTTAGAGGGAGGAAAGCTGTCAAGCACTCCATGAGCATAGGGCATGTTTAGAAGTACTCAAATTGCTTACTTATTTGTTTCTCAGCTTCCTGCCAAGGTCATGAGCTGAAAAGCTTGTTTTCTTGTTCCAAAGATCTTTTTTTCCATTATCATATCATAGCATATTTATAAGCCAAACATCCCTTTGAGATCATGCGAGTGCTTGAAAATTAATGTAAAAGGCTCCAGCATGATGTAAGCACTCAGATTAAAGGTTAAAAATGAGCTGTTTGAATTTCTCAGCTTCTTAGAGGGATATTTACCCAATAACATGCAAAACTGTACAATCTGAATCAGAGTAAAAGTAAGGAGAGATTTATTAACAAGTAATTCAGTGAACTTATACAAGAGACACGGTATGTTTGATTTTAGTACAGGCAGAAAATTGTAATTAGATCATATACAATAAAGAGATTGATATGAAGCAGACTGCATTACTATACAATATAATGACATCACCTTTACTGGGTTTAATTAGAGTGATGGAACCTTGTAATGCAGTTTTATAAACCTGAACTGTTTTGCTGATTAGTTAGATTAATCTGAATGACAAATATTGATCCACTCTTCTCAAAAGGAGTTTGACTAATAGACAAATGCTGTACATTATAAGCAAACACAAAACGTAATTGTAACTTGCATTATTTTAATATAAAATTAATATGTTTAATTCAGTAATATGATTGTTAAACGTTTTTTTTTTTATTTAAAATCAAATTTTATGAAAAATGTCTTATATGAATAGAATATAAGACATAGCAAGCTTCTTTCTGTAAGACAAAATGTTTAGATAATTGGGCTGAGAAATGATTCTTGGAGGAGGTGTTAGAAGGTATGCTTAAATGGCTAGACTATTCAAAGCTGGGGTTTGTTTCCCCATAGGAGGGTTAGTTTTTTTTTTGTCTCAGTCTTCAAGGTTTTATTGTTTTATTGGGTGTCTATGAGTTGTAACTATTTTGCTACATCAAATAAAAATGTCATTCTCTTTAGTTAAATCTGTGTGCTTATTAGTTAAAATACATACACATGACTAGCAGTTTAAGTGGTAATAATTTAACTATTAAATGTATTAACATTAATGTAAATAGTCTGAATAATAATTGTAAAAGTGGAAGTCCCTTAAAATTTTTGAAGATGTTTAAGGCACAGATTATTTTTTGTAAGAAAAACACCTTATACAACAAGACATAAAATTAACACAAATAACTCTACAGTTTTAGTAAGTTCACACTATAAACAAAAGGAGAGGAGTAGCAGTCTTATGGAAAAACTCAATCTTAATGCCAAACATTTTAAATAGATATTATGACAAAACAGGGATGTTCTGTTTAGTAACAATATCCATAAATGGGAAGATATATACTCTAGTAAACATTTATTGGTTACCTGAATTAGGTGTCAAAGTAGCCAAGCAGAATTTAGAAGACATTATACACCATGTTAAAGGGGAAATAATCATAGCAGGAGACTTTAATTGTATAATGAATGATGAGGACACTGATACTAAAAACACATGAACGAAAACAATTTCTAAGTGGTATCTGATTTTACTGAAACCTTTAATATCGTAGATGTTAATGAATATGCTGATCCTAGTACAGTATTCTTTACACATTACTCTTAACAACATGGGAGAACTAACTACAAAGTTGGAGAATGACAGTCACGTGCCCATTGTTAGACCGTAATGCAATTACATTTGATTTAGATTTAAATACAAAACAAAGAATAACTGTAACTAGAATTCCCTCATACATAACAAATTTAAAGGATTTTAAGGAGTTTTATGTTAAAGAGATACAAACATATTTAGACATAAATCTTACTGAAGATGTGTCAGAGATATGTTTGGGACCCTTTGAAATCTTATTTATATGGTAAAGCATTAACTTAGTTTAAAAACAAGAAAAGGCAATGGAACAAAGACTTACTGGAATTCCAAGTAAGAATCGATACACTAACGCTAGACATTCAGAAAGGAAAGACAAATTTAATAAGTGAATTAGATGACATGAATAAAAAAAATATTTAGAGATACTACATCATAAGACAATGACAACTTTTCGGAAGATCAAACTATGTTCTTATTTGATGAACCCCAGAAATTAGAATATAATAGTAAACAGACCTAAAAAGATCATAAAAGCTAATCAAATAAAGGAAATATGCATTCCAGATACCAGAAAGAAAGTATCACTTAGAAGGGATATCAGAAGCATTTAAATTGTACTTTCATAAAGTTAATACCCAAAAGAAAAAAACAGAACCTCAAAACATGTTAAAGTCTTTCTTTAGAAAACATATCAAAACCAAACTAACAAATGATCATATAAAATTAACAGACAAATAAATAACTATGACTGAACTTAAATCCCAGATTAATAACCTAAAACTGAGCAAAGCACCTTGCATAGACAATATGATCACATAAATGTTTAAACTTCTAACTAAAGAAGCTTTGGCACTGTTATTGAATGTGCAGTGAGCCAAAAACGAGAAACCCGAAAGTGGAAAACCACTCAATTTATTGAAAAACAGACCAACAACATCCAAAAAGCATTAACGCTTTTACACAAACTAATTCAGTATGCGTTATCATCCTTTACACTTGGACTTCATCAGATACATACTTCCCAAACCATTAAACCTTTAAATACATTAATTAATATTAATTAACCAATAAAATCACTTTAAATCCATTTAAATGGGCTAACCAAAATAAATTCTGGGTTCACGAATATTCATGATAAAAACATGTGATTTATTCATACTTCGATTTACTATACAAAAATTGTTAAAACTTAATAAGAACATATATATAACCATATACCTTACCATACTTTAATATATAAATAAATAAATTACTAAATATATGTTAAAAAACTTGTGTGTTAAAACTTGTGTTAAAAAATTCATAATGGATGGCTCCCTCTGGTGTCGAAGTTCATAATAACCATTAAATTTTGTTGGCTCTTAATTTCAACAATGGTAATATGGTTAAAAAATCATTGAGACCTGGAGATATTAGATGGTAATACCCCTTCTTCCATAGAAACTTATGGTACACACAATGTTATTATTATTATTGTGGAAAATGCCAAAAACACATACCAGGGGTTTTCCATTTATAATTTTAGTAACTTGCTACTTACTAAAGTACATTTTGGTTTGCTCAGTAAAGGGTTAAAATTCATACCCTTTAATAAAGGTGATCTAACTAGGACCCTACTTGATATCAAATTATTTGTAAGAAAAATTAATTTGGAAGTTTTAGCCTCTAGAAATAATTTTAAGAAAAATAACAAGATGGATTTGGAATTAGCAAGGAAATCCACCTTTAATCCACCCCTACTGCCGCAGTTAAGGAATTTTGAAGCAATATTAGAAAATGAAGTTAGAAAATCACAGGATCAAAATAGAAATAAACATATTTTCAATCTTAGTAAAGAAGAAAATGGTGTATTGAATGAGTTAAGAAACAACCATCAAGTAAGAATTATGAAACCAGACAAGGGAGGGGGAATTGTTATTATGGACAATATATTGTATGAAGGAAAAATGAATTTAATATTGAGGGATGAAAAGAAATATATAGTTGTTTCCAGAAATGAAGTGAATGTGGCTTACCAACAGATAGATATGATGTTGCAAGATTTTATGCATGAAAATGTAATAGATAATAATATTCTTAAATTTCTATATGTAAGTAAGCCTAGGATAGCAACTATTTTTGGTATTCCCAAAATCCATAAAAACTTGGTAGATCCACCTCTCAGGCCTATTGTGTCTGCGGAGGGTTCTAAAACTGTACCATTGGCAAAATATGTGGATTCGAAAACTAAGCATATATGGGTAAACAATAAAACCATCCTAAAAGACTCTTGGGATTTCCTAAAGGAACTTACACCCGACCTTTACAGAGATGAATTATTGTTTATTACTATAGATATAGTAGATTTATTCTCAAGTATTCCACATTATAAGGGCATGGAAATGTTTGAAGAAAGTGTTTTCCTAGACAAAGTATTGACACAGAATGAAAAAATAGTAACTGTAGCACTCATGTAGACAATATTGAAATATAACTTTCTTATATTTGATGGTGAATATTTTCAGCAAAAACAAGGCGTCTCCATGGGGGCAGCATGTGCACCCACATATGCTAATATAGTGCTATCTAAATGGGAAGAGAAATTCATTGTAAATTCTATATTTCAAAATTGTTTGATATTATACCAAAGATTTTTAGATGACATAGTCATCTTTTGGACTGGGGGACAAGACAAATTTGTAGAATTTATGGAATACTTAAACAAAACTACTAATTTTCTGAGGTTTACATACAATATCAGTTCTGATGTGTTACAATATTTAGATGTGGAAGTTTGTAAAATTAATCAAAAATATGAAACCAGGGTGTTTAGAAAAGACACCTATGTTAATTCCTTCCTACATTATGAAAGCGCCCATCCCCTACATTGTAAAAGAAATATAGTAAAGGGGCAATTTGTAAGGGGCTCTAGAATGACTAGTTTGGATGTAGATTTTTTAAAGGAATGCAACAAGTTAGAAAAAATGTTTCTAGATAGAGATTACCCCAAAATTTTTGTGGAAAAAATAAGAAAAGAAGTAGAAAAAGGTAGGTTGGATAGGTTTAAACCTATCAAAGGCATGGGGTACAAGATTAATGTGCAAGATGAATGTAATAAAGGTGATAACACATCAGAGGTGTTTCAAAAAAGCTTGGTGATAGAATATAATTCCTCTAATTGTAATGTGAGTGACATATTACAGAGAGAGTGGAATAAATTATTATCACTTACTGATATTGAGGAAATAACAAAGATAAGTCCAAAAGTAATATACAAAAACTCTCAAAGTATAAGGAATATGATGGAAAGGACAGGATTTAATTCAACATTAGTAAGTAATAGAAGGACAGGAACATTTAAATGTGGAAGATGCAACCAATGCCCTTATGTTATGAATAAAGGGGAAATTTACTTGGAAAGCAGGAAGAGATGGATTAGAAGTAGGGGCCTTTATAGTTGTGATACTAGAGGGGTAGTATACCTTGTAATATGCCAAAAGTGTCAGTCATTCTATGTAGGTAAAACAGAAAGAGCATTAAGGAAAAGAATATATGAGCATACCTACGACATTATTAAAGCAAAAGAAACTAATGCACTTTATAAACATTCTAGGGGCTGTATGGGATTCAATTTTCATTTTTTTGTACTAGAACAGATCAAGCAGGATATTAGAGGGGGTCCATGGGAGGATATTTTAGAGAGCAAAGAATTATGGTGGCAAGTTAACCTGGATGCGGGGAAAAAAAACCGGTCTCAATGATTTTTTAACCATATTACCATTGTTGAAATTAAGAGCCAACAAAATTTAATGGTTATTATGAACTTCGACACCAGAGGGAGCCATCCATTATGAATTTTTTAACACAAGTTTTAACACACAAGTTTTTTAACATATATTTAGTCATTTATTTATTTATATATTAAAGTATGGTAAGGTATATGGTTATATATATGTTCTTATTATGCTTTAACAATTTTTGTATAGTAAATCAAAGTATGAACAAATCACATGTTTTTATCATGAATATTCGTGAACCCAGAATTTATTTTGGTTAGCCCATTTAAATGGATTTAAAGTGATTTTATTGGTTAATTAATATTAATTAATGTATTTAAAGGTTTAATGGTTTGGGAAGTATGTATCTGATGAAGTCCAAGTGTAAAGGACGAAAACGCATACTGAATTCGTTTGTGTAAAAGCGTTAATGCTTTTTGGATGTTGTTGGTCTGTTTTTCAATAAATTGAGTGGTTTTCCACTTTCGGGTTTCTTGTTTTTGGCTCACTGCACTCTCCTTGGATTTATTGGTACTTCTGAGTGCTGTTCACTTTGGTATTTCTTACTGTTATTGAATGTGTTTATATTAGTAAAAGAAGGCAAAAATATTCATCCTTCTTGGAAATGCACCATAATATCCCCTATTTTGAAGCCAGACAAAATGCAGTTGAATGTTCATCTTACAGCCCTATATCTTTATTAAATATTGATTATAAGATATTCATGGTACTACATGCAGCTAGATTTAAACAGATACTTCCTTTATTAATAGAAAAAAATACAAAACTGGCTTTATAAAAGATAGAAACACATATAATATTAAAATAATAATTCCTTTAATTGAATACACTAATTTTACAAAAAAAATATGACTGCAGTCAGTCAAGACATAAACATTGCCTTTGATTCTGTCCACTGGGATTATCTTTGGTTAGTTCTAGAAGACTATGGCTTTTCAAAAACATTGCTTTATTAATTACATCACTTTATGAAAAATCATTAGCTTATATTAAAATTGGATAATGCTTTTCCAAATCCATAGACATTACCAAGGCACAAAAGAGGGATGCACTTAGTCTCCATTATTGTTTGCCACAGTTAATGAACCATTTGCAAATTGTATTTGGGAAAACAAAAATATCAAAGGCTTTCAACTTGTTAATAGTCTGGAAATGAATGTTCAATTGTTTGCAGAAAATATTCTACTGTCTTTAAAAGATAATAATATCTCAATAAAAGCTTTATTAAACACAATTGAACATTTTCAGAGGCTCTTGACCTGTAATTTAATGAAAATAAAACAAAGATATTTGTTATAAATTCCAGTAAGAAATACTTAAATAAGAATATTTCTAAACATGATTTAGATGAAATAATTACAATAAACTACACTAACATTCTAAATAATACTAAATCTCTTATATAGAAATGAAATAAGTTCTTTTTTTTACAATGGAAAACAGGTTATATATTATAAAGTATTAGTCACCATATAACGCTGTCGCAAATGGCGATACCCAGCTATAGACCCTAAGGAAGTTCGAGGGTACTTCCTAATGTCACAGGCACTGCCCCTTTTGCAAAAGAATATAGCCAAAGGCAGAACGCCGCAAAACACTATTCCATGAAAGGAAAATGTAATAAAAGTGGCGTTACCCAGTTACCACAATCCAAATGAGTGCGAAGGCACTTCCCAATGCCACAGACGCTGCTCCTTTGCTGAAAGATGCCAAAGGCAAACGAGCAGCATCTGTGGCATTGGGAAGTGCCTTCGCACTCATTTGGATTGTGGTAACTGGGTAACGCCACTTTTATTACATTTTCCTTTCATGGAATAGTGTTTTGCGGCATTCTGCCTTTGGCTATATTCTTTTGCAAAAGGGGCAGCGCCTGTGACATTAGGAAGTACCCTCGAACTTCCTTAGGGTCTATAGCTGGGTATCGCCACTTGCGACAGCGTTATATGGTGACTAATACTTTTTATTTTTATTTTTCTACGCTGTCGACTGGTTCTCTTGCTGCTGTGGTTTCTGTGATTTTGATTTAGGTTATATATTATGTATCAAGCCTGGCTAACTCTCTCTAGAATGTGTAAAAATCTGTTAACTAGTTTACTGTGTAATTTAATTTAATCCTGACTTGTGCTCAGGATTAACTCTAACCTGTGGAACTTGTTTAACTTGCTTACTTATATAATCTCTGTAAATAGTCTGTTTGTAATATGTAATGCTGGTATTATGTAATGCTGTATCTGCTTACCCTTGGAGCTTTTCTCCCCGGGCCACCGCTGAAAATGGACATGCATCCATTCGGACTATCCCGGTCAACAAATGTAAAATAAATAAAAATATATTAGCAAAATGATTATTTTTCCAAAAGTATTATTTCTGATAGAAGTCCTTTCTCTTCCTCCCCCCAAACATTATATAAAATAATTCAGTAAACTGATGTTAAGCTTCTTATGGTATCCTAAGAAATCCAGAATAGCTATGAATCAACAGTTAAATGACTGGAAGGAGGGAGGAATCAATCTTCCAGATAGAGAAATATATGTATTTTCATCTATCATAAAAACAATCTCATTATGGATAAATAATGCTAACTGTGCCAGATGGAAACAACTGCAAGAAAAGATATGGCTACAATCAGGCTTTACATTACCACAATATATATATATATATATATATATATATATATATATATATATATATATATAAATGGAATCAAACAACTTTCTCTGTTTGTTGAGAGAACATTTTTAGAAGCAAACAAACATATAAATTCCAAATTCATAAAAAATACATTAAATGGTTATAAAACCTTCATAAATAAACACCAACATAAAAGCTTGGTCATTCATGCTATATCCTATGTACACAAAATAACATCAAAACCTTTGATTTACACATAATAAAGGCACTTAGGAAAAATAATTATTTTTTGGCATCAGTTGTTAGTCTGGAGAAGATCTGACAATGGAATGTAGAAGTAAATTTGACTTATGGTTAAGTATACAAGACATAAATAGACTAGAGACAATGCAGCTGACAGACAAAATGTGCCAAAATACATAGAGCATGTGTTTTTTTAACAACACAAGTTGTACATGGAAAAGGCTACCTATTCAATATTTATAAAATAATCAAGAAAACAAAATTCTATCACAACAAAAATGGTTGGGACTACTATAAAATAATCAACAATCAGCTTCCAACTGATAATGATAAAAAAATTAATACTTCTCTCCACAAAGCAAACATCTCTATCATTGCAGTGGAAGCTTTTCAAATGGAAGTTTATTTATAGATCCTATATGAGACCACATAAAATGGAACTTATGTTTAAACAAAATATATGCTGCTAGAGATGTAAAGAGAATTTAAGAGCAGACTGGCACCATGTGTTCTATGATTGTCATTTACTTAAGCCATTTTGGAACAAAATCAATTATTTCTTAGAAATTGCTTTTAATGATAATTTTCACTTCTCTAAATCTTTGATTTTATTTAATGAACCCATACCCGACTGTGTTCCTAGAATAAAATTTCCACTGTTGTGGACATTATTAGCAACTGCATGCAAAACCATAACTACAAATTGGAAAAGTGAGACTTCACCTTCATTTAATGAATAAAGAGTCATTGTGTTAAATGTATCAAGAATGGAAATGAGAACCATCAGGAACAGAATGGAAATAACAATAACTTACTGTAATTCATGGCTAAAGATAGTAGAAATACTGGAGAGAGATTACTTAAACACTACATGTAATCAAGTCTGAATGCCAAAATGTAAATCATCTGTATAAACCTAAACACATTCATTTGATGTTTTTATGGTTATTAATTTTATACTGTTGTTAACTTGTTTTAACTATGAATCATATTACAAAGTTATTGAAAATATATTCATTTTAAATAAGTCAATAAAAATATTTAAGCAAAAATATATATATATATATATACAGTGCTCTTATTGGTATGTACAAATTCAAGAATATTGCCAACCTGAAAAGGCCAAAACAATTTTTACTAATAATATTAAGGGCCTGAAATCCTGCAACTGTAAAGACAGATTAGCACAGATCTCTTTATACACAATAGCCTATCAGCTGTTCCAAGGTGACCTGTGTCTTATTTTTCGAGCTATGAAAAACTCGGTCTTATTTGTCCCCCTATTTCTTGGCCAAACCAGTGCCTCTACAAACATGCACACTAAAGACCTAACTATACCACCAAATAAGCAAGATTTGCTGGAGGGATAGGTTCCTTACTCAACTTATTCCCAGCCGATGGAATAACTAACCATGCAGGTCAAACAAAGCACTGCTTTGTCTACCTTTAAGGCTAGCTTTGCTGAGGTGGGAGGTCAGCACAATAAGTGCTTGTAAAATGTTTTAAGATCTTCTAAATGTGTCTGCTTAAAGGTGTACATGGTTAGACATGTTATGATTCTTGTCTAGGAGTCTTCCTATGTTCCCATTCACCCCCATCTGTTCAAATATCCAAGTAATGTACTGTAAATAAACAGCAAACTGTAAAAATCCAAAAATATCATCAAAAACAACATACTCTCATACTTATGCCCCACTTAACTAATTAAATATCCTTCCTGTCAAACAGTTTATAAATCTATTCAGGGAAATGCCATCTCTGACCCAAACAAATGCATAACAAAAAGTATGAAAACTTGTCACACTTTAACTGTAGCATACCCGGCTAAACAGCAACTTCATAATACAGCATGCATGTTAATAAGACTATATTTAATGTCTGCACTAAATAATTTCTCTTAACCGTTCACCCAATGCACACTTCACTTCAGTATTACCATACAGAATTTTTATCTCCTAATAAACATAATTTAGCCCATCAGAGCTGCCCTGAAAATCTTAAAATAAAGTTAACATAGAAGCAGGAACCGACAAATGTGTATGTGTATGTATTCTATATATATATATATATATATATATATATATATATATATAATATATATATATATATATATATATTATATATATATATATATATATATATATATAGCTATATCTCTCTCTCTCTCTCTCTCTCTCTATATATATATATATATATATATAAATGGGTTGCTTGGCATAGACTGAATTTTACTTACTTTGACCCCTGTATTATTGACCAACTTTGGTTGACATATACAAATGGTCAACAGATTTGCAAGTCCCCAGGGAAGGGGGGATATGCCCTTTCCCACAGGGATTGTGTGAAACTGGAGTCAGTATGTATAATTAGCATAGGGTTGGGGGCACAGAACCCCACATGGGGAGAGGGGTGCAACCTGCATAAAAAAATTTGCTTTTTTGTATGTTTGAAGGGTTATCCTTTGAGAATGCACTGTTAGTGTGTCTACAGAGCTTTGTCGATATAAGTGTGTCAATGTTAAGCACATCAGCATTTCTATATTTCAGTTATTAATAGTAAATCCATACTTATCTATCTATATATCAGAAATAGATTTGGAACATATTTGCAATACTAATACTACAAATATCATGAAAACGTGCATCACTTTAAATGTAGTACATTCTACCACACGTTGACTTTATAGTCTAACATGATTATTTGTAAGACTACAATCTACTGTTTCTTGAGTCCTGTTACGTTGTTGCTCAGAATGTCATATCAAGGAGAACATCAGACACTGTGTGTTGAATTAAGGGAATATTGGTGCTCAGTTGGTTGCACAGTGTTGTGTTAAACTCGCGAAAGTGGGACAGGGTTGAGTTTTACCTTTTTTTCTAATGTTTCACTTTTAGACAAGTTAGTGTGACCTCACACTAGGTATACATATAGATCAAGGATGTTAGAGATTGCCTTCACATCAGGGGTACAGGAGGTCTTGTCCCTTTGCAAAATAACACTCCTATGTTTGCTACTGTCCTTTGTACATCATTTGTTTAGGGATGTATTGTTTTCAGTATTTAGATCTTGTGGTTTTATGTGTGTGTTGACATTATGGTATGTGATCTTACATGGTAAATCCACTTGTTTCTCTGTAAGAGTAGTATCTCCTATTAAACATTGACTTCACAAGCTAGTTTAAACATTTGTGAAGTCATTTTAAGGTATAAACCACAAACTTCATATAATAACTGGTAATTGTTAAGCCAACAGTATTACAAAGTAACAAAAATATTCAAACATTCTTCTGTGACAGAAAATGCTAGTCAGTTATTTATTAAAATCCATAATTTTCAGTTTGTCTAATATTGTCCAAAGTGTTGCTCTTAAGCATGTTATCCTTGAGCATTTCCATTTGCCTGTTGTCATGTAGCACACTCTTATACTTACAAGCTTAAATAAAGAGAAAAAAGGGAACATTACTCCAAGTTTTTCATTGTAACACCATCATGACTTTTTATGATTTGCTTTCAATTAAGAGTGAATACCAATTAATATAGAAACTGAAAGACTAATGCACCCATACCATTCAACACTATTCTATTAAACAGAAATTAGTTCCAAAGTCATAAGAGAATTAACACATTCTACATTTTAGAAACTGTCTCATTTGTATTTTTATAAACTTTAATTATGTCACATTCATTCAAGTGCACATACCATAGTATTTCATTTAGATAATGCAATAATGCCCTTAGAATATATAACGTCCCTAAAATTAACTTTTTTTCCCTCAAATATTTTTTTTATTTTCTATTAAAATAACATTTACATAATATTTTTAAATATCATTTTAAACAACTATATACAATATTTACAATAGCCTGACTTTCAATTATATACACTGTATGTTATTAAATATAGAATTAGCAGATCAGTTATCAGAGATACAATATTGATTATTGCAGAGTGTCCAACAAAGATATGACTTTCTTCCAAGGATTATTTAACAATGGCCTGGGATAGATTTGTAGTTCTTTGATTTTTATTTCCATCAATGCTGTTGTCTTCAGTAAAGTATAGAATTCTTCCAAGATCGGGGGTGTATTTGAATTCCACCTTCTGGTTACGCATTTCCTAGATATAGCAAGTATTGTCCATAACAAATATATATTTGTCTTATTCAGGTAGGGACCTTCATTTACATTTAGTATTATCAATATTTTAGTTAAGGTAAAGGATTCATTAAATAAAGCTTGTAAAAAATGATTGATTCCATTTCAATATGATTTAATTTTATTACATTCATAAAAATATGAATCCAGCCTGCTTTATTTGACTTTTCACACCTCCAGCAAAAAACATTTTTAGTAGTACTGATCTTTTTAATTCTATCTGGTGTTAAAAATGCTCTATGTAAATATTTCCAGTTAAATATTTTCCAGTACTGTGTGTTAGAGGTGTAATTAACTGATAGTAAGATGTTACTTTTAATTTCTTCTGTTAACTGCAATGACTGACCTTTTGTTAAGAACTGCCAGTATGATGGTTTGGGAATTGTTTTATATGTTATTAACTCTTTATATAGATTTTAAATGGAATTTTTCTTTTCAAAACTATTATATATAAATTCATACAGAAAATTTATTAGATTTGGAATAGCTTTAAATGAGGAATTATTAATCTGCATAAATCTTGAGTGTATATTAGAATGCTTTGTAAGGTTAACCAGTCCTGTGTTGGAATATTGTAAACAGTTTTTATCATATGTATATCTAAAACATTTAATTTATTTACACACTGAAACCATCATAAAAATCCATTTTGCTCCCAGGAGGTTATTGTTTCCCTATATATTTTGTGAGGAAAGTTCTTAGTGATGGTAAATGGGGTTAAAAGGTCAAACCAAAGTTTTAGATCTATGTTTGCATTGATAAGTTTCTTAAAGGAATTGATGTAATGATTAATCATTGTAGTTTTAAAAGGTTTTGTTATATTATATTGTATACTTATGCATAGTATGTACCAGGGTTTGTTTGATTTGTCTGCTATTAAAATTTTTTCTAACAGATTAAATTCATTTGTTAATATAGCCGTTGTTAATTCTTTCCAGTTGGCAAAATAATTTGGGTTTATCCAGTCTATTGTAGTTTTAAACACAGATGCTTTTATATATGTTTCTATTTCTGGGAAGTTCAATTATCCTTGTTTCCAGGGTCTAATATGATGAGTTAGAGCTACTCTATTTTTTTTGGGATACCATAAAAATTTTATTAAACATGAGTTTATTTTTTTAAGAATGCATCTTTCAGGAATTAACTGTATTGCTAATGCTACATATAGTATTTTTGGCAATAAGACCATTTTTATTAATTGCAATCTGTCTTCAAAAGTTAATATAATTTTGTTCCACTTTTCTATATATATTTTTATTGTTTCAATAATGTTTTTATAATTTATTAATATTGTTTTGTTTATATTTTTGCATAACACTATTCCTAAATAATTTAGCGTAAGTTCTTGTTTTCCTATGATGGATTTATCTGTAACTTGTAGGTCTTTTTTTTATTTAAAAATAGAAATTTAAATTTTGATCTATTAAAGTGTAGACCTGAAATCTTATAAAATTTTTCCATTACTTCTTCTAGCTCTCCTAATGACTCTCTGGATTTTGATATGGTTAATAAAATATCATCAGCAAAAAGCATTATTTTAGATATGTACTGGTCATAGACTTCTATTCCTTTTATTCTTGGATTATTGTGTATTATTTCTGCAAGTATTTCTATAGCCAAAGCAAATAAAATAAGAGAAAGGGGGCATCCTTGTTTAGTACCTTTCGTTATATGGATAGATTCTGAGGTAAAAGGACCTAATTTAATGTAGGCTAAGTTATTTATATATATGTTTTTTAGTAATAAGATGAAGGGAGGAGGAAATTCAAATAATGCTAAAGTTTTAAATAGATATTCCCAGTTGAGGGAATCAAAGGCTTTTTCTATGTCTAATCCAATTACAGGTTTGATCATTATTAATTGTCTTTGAAAGTGGGATTTTCATTCTGTTAGCTAGGATTGACATGAATATTTTGTAATCATTATTCAGTAATGATATAGGTCTGTATGAGGTGCAAAGGTCTGATGGTTTATTATCTTTTAGAATTGGTGTTATGAGAGAATATTTCCAAGTGGGTGGTACTTTTGCTTCTGTCTGGACTTCTAGCAAAGTTTTATGAAAAAGGAAGATTACTGTTGAAGGGAAGAGTTTGTAAATTTCTGTAATTATACCATCTATTCCTGGAGCTTTGTTAGATTTACTTTCTTGTATCTTGTCAACAATTTATTTGAAGGATATAGGTTTTTGTAGGTCTAGTTTTAGGTTTTCAGGATTTTTTTTATATTGATAAGGTTTGTATCTAAGTTTATTTGGTTGGTATCTAAATCTTCTTTTTGAAGTGTTCCATATAATGGAACCGAAATGCTTCAAGGATGTATCCTATATCTAATACTTTTCCCTTTCTTTTCATGACATATACTACTAATGTTATTTGCTTTAGATTGTATTTTAATTCTTGTAGATAAGTTATGTAGATATCTGGGGGAGGTGGCTAATGAGTTTATTTTTAATTTTTGCAAGGCTAGACAAGTTTTGTGTGTTAGAATTTCATTATATTTTTTTATTTAATTCCTCTATTTCTTTTTTGACTTCTAGACAATTCTGATTTAGATTTTGCTGTCAAGAGTCTGTTTTTTTTAAGTCTAATGGTTCAGATTCCCACTCTCTAACTTTGTTTTTGTACCAGCTAAAGGTCTTACCAAATAAGTACGCTTTTAATGAGTCCCAAACCATGACTCTACTGATTTCTGTTGTATTATTAATTTCAAGAAATAATTGTAGTTCTAACAACATCCAGGGTCTGAATTCTTTAATTTTTGTGATATGTGATAGAATTCTAGTTGAGAGGATTAAAGGTTTAAACTCTTTTTGGAGCTTCATTATCAGAGAGTCATGATCTGAGAAGGTGCATGGAACTATTGAGAAGTTGAGGATTTTTGTTTGTAAATCTTGAGCTATGAATAATTTGTCTATTCTGGTTTGTGTTCCAAATCTATGGTCTTTATGGGAAAATAATAAGGATTTACCATCTTTTACTTTAAAAGTGTCTATTAAATGAAATTAATCAATCCATTTTTTTAAGGATTTTGAAATAGTTGATATGCGAAAAGACTTCTTGGTAGTTTCAGAAGCTTCTAAGGTACAATTAAAGTCTCCTCCCAGTATAAGATTTCCTTTATAATTGTTTGAAATAAAATCTAGGTGTTTTTAACCATTCCTGCTCCAATTCCTGGGAACCAATATAGATTAGCTAAAATCCATATTCTGTTATTAAATTTAATTATAACAAATGCTAGTAGACCTTCTTTGTCTTCATATGTATAAATAACTTTTTGAGTGATTATGTTTTTCTTCCAGAGAATTGATACTCCTTTTGTCTTTGTTCTATAGGAGGATTGAGGTAAGACTGTATAGTCCTTAGGGTTCCAAATAAAGATATCATTAGTCTTAAAATGCATTTCCTGGAGAAATACTACTCGTGCCTTATTTAGATTTAAACATTTTAGTAAGTTTGATCTTTTATTTGCATTATTTACGCCATTAGTATTTAATGATAAGAATGCTAACTCCATTTCAAGTTATTGTTGGAAGAAACTTTTTGCTTCTTTTTTATTTAGATTATAGTAGTTATACCATATTCTCTGATAACATTGGATGTTATTTTTATGTGTGTAAACTTCGGAGTGAAATTTAATGTTCTTTCTTCTTTAAATATAAGTAGGGTAAAATTCTGGTCAGGCTTTAAAAAAGTACTTCTATAAAACATTAATTCTAAAGCATCAAATACAAGTAAATATGACTTTCCCATTAAACATGGAATGAAAGTCATTCCTAATCCAATAGATAAAGATAGATCTACTGGATTATCACTCATACCTTTAACCAACAATACCAACTGAGCTCCATATGTTAAATTATTATATGGAGAATTTTCTTAAAAGAGATACGAAATTCTGTATTATTCTATTATTGTTCTATAGTATTTTATATATTAGGATGGAATGTTAGTGTAAACAATTATTATGTTGACTTAGAAAATATCCAATATTTAGTTACCCTTAAGAGATCCCAAACATGTCAAATATGACATTTTGGATAAATTAAATGCAACAGAGGAGCATACACTAAATAAGCCAACAACAAATAGATTATTACTAAAATAATTTGACTAAAAGGACTCTGCAGGAGACGAGTGATTACCAATGAAATATGAATTTACTGTAGGTGTACTGTCTTCCTTTACTTTCCCACTCTTCAGCTCACCAACTTCAACTTACACTTATGAAAAGACATGGCTTATCAGTGATATCCTGATTCTGAGTAGAGGCGCCCTACATTCTAGTGTGCAGTGATTTTACATATTTATAGATTTACAAAGCAGAGTCTAAAAATGAACTATGATCACCCTGACAATTCCCATCCTGCATAGGGCACCTCCTGCTTCCAGAATGGGTAATCACATCATGTCTAGAATGAATGTGAAGGTACCTATATGGTAATCAAGACTTACCTTAGGTATTAATCAAATAGCATTTAGAGCATCTTAGAGAGTTCTCTGGGCAGTTAGAATACTCTTAAGCCTCTCCTCAAAAACAGATTTCCCTTCCCTTTCTTTCCCTTGTTTTAAATCAGTACTAATAAAAGAAATTCAGCAAACATAGGTAAACAGAAATAACATTCAGTATTCCGTCTTGTACATGACTTGCAAATCTACTAAACAAGTCAGTGACTAACATCACTTTAGTAAACATTATAAGACAAATTAGAAATAATTTCCTAGCTCTTTAAATTTTCTGATAAAGCAAAAAGTTAACAATAAGCTATTTTAACTAAAAGTATAAAGCATTTAAATTTTTCCTTGCATGTATACATTTCTACTTATATTGTAGTGTCAGTAGCTGTCTTTGAAATCTGTACAATACTTCACTTCTTTAAATCACTCCTTTTTCAATTCAGGTTTTGTTTTGTGAAAACGGCAACAATATTTCAAGGGCACAATTAATATTTAGACTGATGTTTCAAATAAATAACTTGTCAGTTGCCAATTGAGTTAGTTTAGAATGTATGGCTAGTGCAAATATAGCATGTTGCAAAAATAATATGTATTTTTTTTGTGCGCTCTAGAGACTGTCATATGCAAGTGACATGTATAATGTAGCATATATAGAGCAGATAGCTTATGGATTCAGGTAGTTAAAGTAAATTATGCTTACTAATCAGGCAGTTTCATTTAAATTCACAAGTAATTTGGGAACATTTCAGTTGAGTTTCCAGGAATGTGCATGTAGTCCAATGTGAGTAATTGAGTCCACTTTTCCTCATAAACATATGTCACAATTCATTAAACTAAGCAGAGTCTAACATCTGTCTAATAATCATTATAAAGACAAAGAATAGTAATTTCCTAGCTCTTCAAACTTTCTGATATCACAAAATGTTGACAGTAAGCTATATTAACTGGAAGACTAAAACATTTCAATACTTCCTTGTGAATATACATTTTTACTTTTACTGTAGTGTCAAGAACTGTCTTTGAAAACTATGCATTACTTCACTTCTTTCAAGTCATTCATTTTACAGTTCACATTATATTTTGTCAAAATGTCAATAGCATTTCAAGGGCACATTTAATATTTAAACTGATATTTTAAATGAATAGCTATCAGTTGCCAAGTGAGTTTGTACAGAGTGTGAGGTAACTGCAAAAATAGCATGTTGCAAAAAGTAATATGTATCTTTTCATGTGCTCTAGAGACTGCCAGTTTCAAGTAACATATAAAATGTAACTTTTACAGTGCAGACAGCTTGTGGAATCAGCATGTTAAAATGAGTATTATACAACGACCCCCCCATTAATATTCCAAAACGTGCACACTGATTGGTCAGCGTGCACGTTGTAAATCTGAGTTATAGTCATGGAAAAAGGTCCGGTTGCCCGGACTTTTTCCATTAGTATAACTCTTTTTTTTTTTTTTTACAGCAACAGAGAATGCAAGATTTCCGTTGCTTTTTACAATCTGTCTCGCTATGTTAAACAAGTTTAACATAATGAGACAGCTTTAAAAAAAGCAACGGAGCATCTCCGTTGCTTTTCTTAAAGCTGTCTCACTATGTTAAACCATTTAACATAGCGAGACACTTTAAAAAGCAACGGAGATCTTGCTTTCTCCATTGCTTTTTTCAAAACTGTCTCGCTATGTTAAATAGGTTTAACATAGCGAGATAGCTTTAAAAAAAGCAATGGAGATTCTCCGTTGCTTTTTTTAAAGCTGTCTCGCTGTGTTAAACTCGTTTAACATAGCGAGACAGGTTGTAAAAAGCAACTGAGATTTTGCTTTCTCCATTGCTTTTGCCCACAGCTCTGATGTACTGCGTAAGTATACGCATGCGCAGTACATCATAACTGCCGCAGAATACCAGACAGCTGCAGAAGGGCAGCAAGGAGGCATTGTACAATGCCATTATTTAAGAAAAGTAGTTATTTTTTTCCTTAAATAATGTCATTGTATAATAGCAATAACCCACTTCTGGGTGTGGGTAATGCTGGATTTACCCATGGTTGTCTTTGTTTGGCCACTCGGGCTTTACCCTCATGACCAAACCACACCAACCGTGGGTAAATCCAGCATTACCCACACCCAGGCGTGGGTTATTGCTATAATACTTTTTAATCAAGCAGCTACATTTCAGTGCACATGTAGTTTGGGAACATTTCAGTTGTGTTTCCAGGAATATGTAATCCTACGAGGATAAATCATAAAATATATACAAATAGTCTATTATGTATTTATTTTACATTTTTTAGGTTGTTTTTCATTTTAATAACTAAACAACATTACTTTTTCTTATTATTTGTTATCTGTGAGGCTAAATGCACTTCGCAGATTCACAGTGTCCTTAGAAACTGCAGCAATTTTTACTGTTGCTATGGCAACGCAAATAGAATGTGAAGAAAGCTTCACTTCTCTTAACCAACAGTACATTTTTCCCTCCTTTTTTATGTATTTGTTAATACTAAAAGGAAATAATTCAAAGGACATATGTACATGAATGGAACATTTCAGAGTTAATTACGAACATGTCCCCAATCCCAATAAGCATAACAGTGACTATCATTACTCTAATAAATATTGTAATAACAATTGAGTTCACTATTCCAGTTAGTCTACCTTAAAACTAGATTATTTTAGACTATTATTTATCTATGTATAGATAGTGAGTTATTAAATATATACAGACTATATTATTATAGTAAATATGAGAGAATTTATAAAGGGAGACAAGATGCAGTTAAAATAAATAATGAGAAGAGAGAAAGAAAAGAGAAAATTAAGAGAAAATACACATATACTATGCATGTTGATTTACAGTATAAGTATTTTATGTGCTATATAACCCTCCTTCTGTGAAAGAAAAGTACCCTGTTTTACATACCTGATGTAATGTGAAAACTCTCATGTGTCATCTATTTTCAAAAAATATAGATAAAGATTTCAGTAGTTAGTTACCTTTGTTTTAAAATTCCAAGCAGTAAAATCGGTCCTTTAAAGTAATGTTAAAACAATTCTTATCATAGTAGATGCTTTGAGAGATTTGGCTGTAACAGTATCAGTCTTTTGCTTCTTCTTTTTGACGTCTGTCCAGACATTTATTTCTTTTGTTCTCTTGAGAGAAGGTGACATCCAATCCATATCTTCTGGTAAAGTAATCACATTATTAGTTTTAATAAATGAGGAGGCTTCCTCTAAGTCAATAAAAGTCCTCATCTCGTTGGCATACAGTATTCTTATCTTAGCTGGATATGCAAGTTGTGCCTTGATGCTATTTTGTTTCAGAAACTTTATCATTGGCCACACTTTTTTCCTTTGTTCCATTATTCTAGATGAATAGTCATTATCAAATCTTATCAGGCTCTGTTTATATTTTAGAGGTGCCTTCCTCCAAGCAGATCTTAAAATCAGTTCCTTGTCCAGGTGTGAAAGAAATTTGATAATTATTGACCTAGGATGAGAGTTTGAGTTAGTGGCAGGTTTCCCAAGAGCTCTGTGTGCCCTTTCAATGTCAAAGGAAAGTCCTTCTTTTAAATGTAAAAAGTCAGAGATCCAGCTTGATAAAAAGGAAATAATATCCTCACCTTCTGTGTTTTTAGGTAATCCAAAAATCCTGATGTTATTTCTCCTCTCCCTATTTTCCAAGTCATCTACTTTATTAACCAACCAAGTGTTTTGTTTAAGAAGCAGTTCTTTCTGTGTTTCCTCTTCCTTTAGTCTGCTTTCTAAGTCATTTAGAGAAACCTCTACTACTGTTATCCTTGTCTGAAGTTTTTGTAGCATTTCCTTGAGGGTGTCATCCTGTTTTTGACTGCTTGTTTTAAGATTTTCCAGGTTCTCTTTAAAATCATCCACCTTCAAATACAACTCCTGCAGGGTAGTTGCCATCTGTTGTAGTTCCTTCTTTAAGGCAGCATCCTGGTGAAAATTCTTTTGAGTTGCTCATTTTAATAAGTGAATATATTTCCAAGCTTTTTGACAGGAAATTATTTGTAAAATTTCACCAAAGTTTCTAATTATGTAAATTAGACCTTTATCTATAAGATTTTAAACTTTGAAGGAAAAAAAGGAATATTTTTTCCTGTCTTATTTAACTAGTTATATGGAGCTCTAAAATACTTCTGCTTTCAGTTAGCCATTCAGGCTCCGCCCCACCTAAAATTAACTCTTGATCTTGTTACTTCAAGGACTATACCTCTTGTAGTATGCTCTAATATAATCAGGAGTCTCCTATAGTATGCAACTTCAACAGTGCATTCAATACATCAACTTCTGATTATGCTACTGCGAACACTCTATTGTTCTTACAAATCAGTATAATACAACAAAACTGCATGTATCAAATAACATGCATGTTTAAATGAACAGTCACTTTCCAGGTCCATCACTGAAACATAATTTTTTATTATTAAATACACAAGAACCATCTTTGCAACAATAAAAATCATTGTAATGTCTCCTCAAGTGGCCATTTGAAGTCTTTTCTCCCATTGTCTATCACTACCAGCTGCAAAGTAGGCCTCATCTATCTCCTCACCTTCTCCTTGTTCAGGTTGTGAATCCCAATACTTTTCAGTTCAACAGTTTGATGGTATCCATTAACTTTTCCAGGATCCAAAGCCACTGAGTTCTCAGTCACATAGTCTAAAGTTGACAGGCCCTCTTGTAAACTGTCCATCATGGACTGAACCAAGGAAGATGACTGCATTCATGATAGGAAAAAAATAACCCACTAGGAGTGACTTAAACCTTAAAACTTAACTTGTACTGTATATATTCCTCAATGGCAGCTAAAAACAGAGCCTTTTGCTGAATGGTAGTCAGAGAAATCCTGATCCACCAGTACTGACCTTACTTCCACCATTATCTTCTTTTCAAATGTAAAGAAGTATAAAATAAAAATAAAATAAAATTTTCAGGTCACCATATAATATATGTTCCTTTTCATATCAGGTGACAAACTGAAACAAATCAAGCTCAGCTGATTATATGCTATATCTGCCACAGATTACAACAATCTATATGCCCAGTAGCCTTTTTGAGAAACCAATCTGCTGTGCCTTCTTAGTTTTCTCAAACTCCAAACAGTCAATACCTTCTTCATGCTCCAGAATGCCATTGGTCAGCAGATTACACTTCCTTACTTGGTCTTCTAATGTAATCAGCTTTTGTTCAATGTGTACACAATTTGACTCTTAAACTTTACTGATGTATTCCTTATATCCACCACTCTTTTTTGCAGTGATAACAGAGTCATATTGCTCTTTGAGGACCTTGCTAGAATCATCTCCAGGTATCTCATCTTGCTTCACATATTGATTTAACAAACCTGAAACTGCCTTTATTTATTCTTCACAGCTTCCAGAGCACCATCTAAATTCATTTTCTAGAGTTTCCTAAATGATCCGCAGCTACCTTCTTCACTAGACAGCAGCTGCCCAGCCATGAGGTGCTCCCCACAGTCCTGTTCATCCACATACATCTCCAGTTCACTTTGTCACAGATCTGATGATAGCATCTTGTACACAGCTGGTAACTCAACCACTAAGACCAGAACTGCATCTAAAACACTCTTAGAACTCTGAAGTCAACATATATTCACTTTTACCTGACACATCAGCTGAAAGGACTGACTGACCTTGTAAGGTACCCTGAGAATTCCTCCTTCTCCTGTGTGTCTTTGTTACAATGCCTTTTATATGGGGAGCTAGCTCTAACTAAACACAGGCAGCACAGGGGCTGGCAGCCCTCATTAATTTCCTTATTTAGATTATTTAGATGTTGCTATTCTTTTAATAAAGCTAACAATAAGAGGCATGCATTTTTAGAATGTACAGTGTATGCATGTACTGATATGCAGGAAGAGGCAGGGAAGCTTAAGGGGGGTGCCAATTTTCCCTTTGAACCATTACTACTAAAAGTGCACATTATAGTTTTGTACAGGAAGCCTTAATGTAAGGGGCACAAGTAGATGTCTGTTATACTAGTGAATAGTTTTGCTTAAATAGATCATGCCACATCACACTGCTTTGCTGTGTGGTAAACGAGCTGATATAATGAGAAAGGACAGCTATATACCAGTCAAACCCTGCTAGCCAAAAAAACTATAAAACAAATGTTCAGCACGCTGCTGAAAGATACTGCAAAACACAAACTAGCTGCTTTCCCAAATGATGCACAGGACTGAAAATGAATTGAAATTAAATCCAAGTTTAATAACAAGTGTGCTTTTTTCCACATAAATAAGAGACGTCTTCAAAACAAATGCTTTAAAAAACACACTTTTTATAAAGCACTGGTCATGATGCGACTTGAAGATGTAATGCACTGAAGCAATTAACTACACAATTAAATATTTCAGCAGTTAACTACACAATTAAATATTTCATACAAGTATGTAAAACTGCTAAAATATGAACACATCAAAATGGATATATATCACAAATTCATTTGATCAGTCTTACAGCTCTCATTTCAATGCAGGATGCAGCATAACATAGCATTGAGACAGAGTTACCATAATAATTCTTTATACTTGACCAGCTCCTCCCAACAATCACTACTGGGATTTTTTTCTGTTTTTTCAATTATTCAAAACTTAAAACAGAATTATTACACTGTAATGCTTTCCTACTTTGTGCTTTTTCATCATAAGTTCATATGCAAATACTAGACTATCATTCTACACACTGTTACAAATCCAATCAATAACTGGAGGTCAGAATTAAACCCTGCACTTTGTATCTCTGAGGTAAATACCTTAGCCATTATGCCAATATTCCCCCTGTTTATATCATAACAATATTCATATATCTGCTTTCTAAGGTATCACACAGTTTTACCAATATGAAAATAGGGCTATGTCTGACATACAGCCAAATACACTACCCCAAAAAGTTCACAAATTAATATTTGTTGGTAGTTTAATGTTGCAGCAATTTATATTAATGGACTTAGTTTTTAATATATTTAGATTGATTGCAATGCTCACATTCACACATCCTTTTATTGCTGACTAATAAAGTAATCCTGTTTTTATTTTTTATTCCTCTCCAAAATGCATTTTATATTATTTGCCCACTTATAAATAAACTTGGGCTCACTAGTAAAAATTCCAGATGTACTGTCATTATATTCAAACAGATTTCATTTTTTTCTGTATAATAGATTTAATGTCCCTGCTATGAGTCAAAATCATAGCTTCAGTCATGTCTATATTCTGTCTTGGAGATTAAATTCCAATTTTTGGCATCTCATGCATAAAAGTAGAATATGTGCTCCAACTATACTATTCAGACATATCTGCTTATACAAACCATTAAGCGAATCAATAGGATGTTCACATTGTGCACACATTTTATTTATTTACTGACATTTGATTACTGGAAAAGTCTTCCTGGGTAGAAGCCCACTTTTAGTGGAGGCCTGGGGAGAAAAGCTCCAAATTATTACAAAACATTTTAAGAACAATAATTTTATAATCTTCAAAAATAAAACATAAACATCTGCCATATAAATAATTATAACAAATCAGACATAATATAAAACATTGGTTACAAATAAATGCAAGTTATATGACAATAATTTAATATGTAGAGAAATTTTAGACAGATTGTAGAAAAAGTAAAGGTAAGTTAGTCATACAAACATATTAAATAGTTTCTTCACTTCAGTAGTTGAGACTGAGTCTTCTGTGATCATATGTGCCAAAGTACCAGTTGGACTCTTACATGGTTACATTTTTGAAAAAAAAAAAGATGACTACTCGGAAAATGTAAATAACTCTTGGAAAATGTCTTATGTTTTCAGTAAACCTTTTTTTTTATTTCATTTTAGTAATTAAAACATTTAAATAATTTATTTCACTCAGAATGGTGCAGCGGTAGTGTTGTTGCCTTACAGCAAGAGGTTCTCCCGTTCAATTCTCGGCTGGAGTGCTGGAATTGCCTTCTGTGTGGAGTCTGCATGTCCTCCCCGCGGTTGGGTGGGCATTTGAAAGACATGCGTAAATGGGTCTGCCTTCATTGAAGGTTAAACGTCGAGCTGGCACCTCGGCGTTCTTGAAAATCTATTGCCAGTCATTAGCGGACCGGAGTTCCACTGTGGCGACTCCTAACTGGGAGAAGCCGAAAGACAAACAACAACATTTCACTCAGAATAATTATGGGTGAACTTTAAAAATTCTGGACTTGTATTAATATAATATATGAAATCAACTAATTGGTCTTCTGTAGCTATCCATAATAATAATAATAATATATCATCCCAAAATCTAATGTAATGAACTATCTTATCCATAAAAGCTGAATTAAACAAATATTATTTTTCTCAATAGAACCTAATGGTAATTGCAAAGGTGGGGACAGCATAGCTACACCATCTGCCTGATATTAATATTCACCTTGGGAAAAATTTAATTGTTTTTTGAAACCAATTCCATAAATAGACACACATTGGTAATATCAAGTGATGTTATAAAATCACATTATAATAAAATCTACCTAAATCATAAAATTCTCAAATGTGCTATAGGACAGTAAAAAAATTGAATATATCAACTGTAACCATTCTAACTTGTTCAGCATATATATCACTACTTAAGACAGCTAAAAATACCAGCAAACGTTTACTAAGTATGAATGTGGTGTTGTAATTTTTTTCAACTTATGATCTATGAACAAATTATAGGTCAAAGTGGTAGATTTTCTATGGATTTATGTACTTTAAGGATCCCAAAATTATAGGCACAAAAGGTTTCTTTACTTTTAAATAATTAAATGCGTCTATAGATAGTTGACCTTGTAAAACTGTATCATATAATACTATATACAACTTCTTGTGTACAATATCAACACCCTTAAGGGACATCACTTTATATATATTTTTATTTTGCAACATTATAGACATTTTAGAAACATAATCAATGCTGTCCATTAAAACAAGACTGTCACCTTTGGCAGGCCTCATAATTCAAATGTGGTTGTCATTCAATAAACCATTCACTAGATTAAATTCATTACAAGACAGTTCTCTACCACATCTAGACGTCTTATTAAAAAAGGACCTTCTGAGATCATACTCTCATTTTCTTTCAAGCATTTGCAACATAGGATGCACTGGTCCATTAAAAGTATTCTTTCATTGCAATTCATCATGATAAGTACCTTAAATTAATCTCCTCATTCTTAAAAATAATTTTAAGTTTAATTTCCTAATGAGCATATGAGGTTCCAGTAACCAATTCGCAATATTTACCATAGGGCTGGGAACATATGAGAAACCTAATTTAAATAAACTGAAATATGTTTCATTAATATTTAAAGAACTATAATTAAATATGTTGAAATCAACAGCAACCACCAACACAGTACCTTCATATAAATGTTTTTCAAATGTGTCGTGATTTTCCATCTGTGGGCTTGTCCACAGGCCTTCCATCCGCCTCTTCTGAAGTCTTGGTTCCACTAGTTGTTGTTTCCTATATCCATATTGGAATTTGCATGTTCCCCCTGATGTTGATAATGAGACCAAATGATGAGTCTCTCGGATCATAGCTAAAGAGGAAAATCTAAAGGGTCATATAAATTAAATCTGTTATATTCAAATTTTGTAGCTGAATTCTCACTTCCTACAGAAATCCCAGAGTAAACGGTAGATGTTTTTGACAACTCGGTAAAGGATGCACTGTGTTGTTGCTGTAGTCTACCTTATCGCATTCGAATTTGCCAGCTTTCTTTTGAATGTTATGTTTAGGAATTTTTTCCACCCCGCGCAAAAAGGGCAGTATATTCACCTAATTTTACATTAAGGAAGAGGTCCTTCTTTATTAAGGTGTACAGTTCCAATATCATCATGATCAGTGAATCCATCTCCTTCTTTTTATGTTTACCAATAACCCCATCAACTCACAACCATGCCAGTCAAATATTTTAAGACATTCCCCTGAATAAATCAGAATCCTTTTGCAGGTGGGTGAGATATTTTCATTGTCACAGACATTTCTGTATACACTTATTTTTTACACATCCTGTAAAATATAAAATTTCTACTTGGAAAAAGTGGAATTTCTTTACTTTCTCACAATGTAAGCTAAGAAGATAAAGTTGTTTTATTACTAAACTATGAAAGGAATTTGTTTTCTGAAAACCATGTGTCCAGAGCTACCAGCCCTACATTGCAACTGTTCTGCATGCTAGCATTTGTTAACATTGGTGAGCATTGTACAGGTGTAAAGGAATCAGTTCCACTTAGGCTTATTATGCTCCTGACTGTTGACAGGATCTAATAGTTCCACAGTATTGTTTTGGGAATTTGGTAAATGAGGTGAATTGTCTTTGTCTGTTACCATACACTGCGTAAGCTGCTGTACTGACTTTGTTAATTCACCTACAGAATGGGTCAATTCACTGATACTGAGAGCTAAGTGTTCTTCAGTTGGTGCTGACATCACATGAGAATAAGAATGCCAATCTCCCTACAACCTGTAAAACAAACATTCAGGAAGCTGCTAAAAATACTTCAGAACCAGCTGCTTCCCCAGATGATGCACAGGACTGAAAATGAATTGCAATTAAATCCAAATCATTTTTAGTGCAGGATCTTGCATAATCTGTTCATTTAACTCAGGTGTGTTACCAGTATTCAGTCAGAGTTGCCATAATAATTCTTTATACTCAACGAACTTCTCCCAACAACCACCCCTGTAATTTTTCTGCCTTTTCAATTACACAAAACTTGAAAAAACAAAATTATTACATTGTAATGTGTGCCTAGTGAGCACTTTTTCAACATTCACCCTTTTTATATCATAATCTTTGTATATGCATTTTCTAAGGCATCTTACTGATTTGTCAGTAGAAAAACAGGGACATGTGTGACATACAACCAAATACACTACACCAAAAGTCCCACAATTAATATTTGTAGCTAGTCTTACGTCGTAACTATGTATATTAATGTGGACTCAGTTTCTGATGTATATATTTAGATTTCCCACTAATGAATTTGTCCTCTTTTTATTTTATTAATCTCAAAATGGCCTTTTATATTATTTGCCTACTAATAAATGCATTTATTTTCATTAGCAAAAATTCCTGATGCACTGTCATAATATTCAAACAGTTCTCGTTTTTTCTGTGTAACAGATTTAATATTTTTGTTATGAGGAGTGTAAGTCACAATCATAGCTTCAATCATATCTGTATTCTGTCTTGGTTTAAATTTTAATTTATGGGATACCACCCATAAAAGGGGAGTATATGTTCCATCTAAACACATTATACATATCCCCTTACTCAAATCATTAAGCAAAACAACTTGTTACTCATGTTGTACAAACATTAGTTGCAGACACAAAAACTGTGTTGACACATTTAGAGCTTAAAGAAAACCCCCATATTAGATCTAAAAAATCTATTTTTTCACTCTGTCTCTGTTTTCTGAGCTATTTTAATGGATCCCCTTCAGTTGATCAACCTTCTGAAATGCAAACATCATATGGCTGAGACCGTATGACCAACATCTCAGATGGTCGAAACTAAAATAAAAAAAATTGTTTTTTGCAGGGGGGCAATTACCTGGGCCAATAGGCAAAAAAGCAAAAGTTAAAACAGTAATAAAGACAATTTGACAGTTACTGTGTATTTGTGCATCTTCTTGTTATATTGATTAATACTTGGAAGCAGAGCTATACATTTGTATGTTTACCTACGGATACAGGAATATAACTGAATAACTAACATTTAAAATTTAAAGCTTAACATTTCAATAGTGTGATGTTGCTTATGTAAATTTGTCAAAAGAAGTGACAACTGCCTTTGACCCAGTCACTAGTCTAATTGCTCTGTTTTGCTGTGACAAGCATGGCTACATTGGAAGCAGTTGTGAATCAGTGTAAGTTTTCTTCCTGTCTGCAAAAAAGACCGTGGAAAACAGTTTCACATCTTTCTGTCTGCTTTATAGAAATTGCTGAGCTCCTGA
This sequence comes from Protopterus annectens, assembly GCF_019279795.1. NCBI lineage: Eukaryota > Metazoa > Chordata > Ceratodontiformes > Protopteridae > Protopterus > Protopterus annectens. The sequence continues at coordinate 1,045,362,923 of NC_056743.1, read as the reverse complement.
CATCAGCAGGGCTAATTACCCATGTAAGATTATCAGCAGTACCTGACTATAAATTTCTTTGTGTCTGTGGTATGTCATGCAATTCTATCTGCAAATCTGCAAATTATGTGAGAAGTTACGGTTAAAAAAAAAGTTGGTGGCTTTCCCCTTCCTTTGATTCCAAGGCAGGGAAATGAAAGTTTTCTAAAGTACAAGCAAGTTTCTGGTACCTACACAACACTGAAATCATATTGTAGGGAGAAAAGCAACCTAAGAGTTGAGTTAAACTGTAGGAAAAGGTGGAGTTTTCCTTTATTGGGTTGATTACTCATTACTTTTAGTGTGTTTGTTAAGGAATATTTTTCTGGAGTTAATTTGTTTTATTGGCACACTTGTACTTTGCACATGCATTCTGTTGGTCATCATGTCTAAGTATATAAATTGGTAACATTAATTAACATTAGCTTACAATACCAAGGGAAACAGATAAGGCTTGTCATATTTATTCAGCACTGTGGTATAGAAGGCTCTAATTATGGTCCAGATGACAGGGCAGTTTCAGGGGCATTCCCCACATATGATCCATGATGAATACCTAGGATGTAGAGAGGGTGTGGTCCAGGGAAGAGAATGGGATAGAACATTTGCTGAGCTGCTGTGGAGGCGGCATAGCTCTCAACCTCTTGACACAAAACCTCGACAAAGCCAAACATAATGGGGGGAACACATCCCCAAAAATAGGGATGAATTTTATGTATTGCTTTTATAAACTTAGAAAGTTGCTAGAATAAAAGATCTTGTGTTATCATGCATTTTCTGAAGGATATGAAGGAACCTCAAATGCCTGTCATTATATAGTGAATTCAGCCCTCGCTGATTTGCTACAAAAATTCAGAAAACCACACATTTTATGAGGACAGACCAAAAATATGAGGCAAAAATCTGGACATTCTGTGAAAATCTGGACACTTGAGAGGTATGGAGGCAGGGCAATATGCCACCACAATCACATTGCATGCTTGCCCCTTGCAGGGGAGGTGGGAAATGTGAGTAGGTCATAACAATAAACCCCAATGCCAGCGAATGATGTGGAGCCCCAGGATGCTCTAAGTTCCTCATTGGTCCCAACCCTAATTAATTTAATCTTGAGGAGTTTGTGGGGAGGTAGACTGACTCAAAAAGGATGCAGGCACTTGGATGAACTGATGTTGCTTGGGAGGGAGCAAAAAAGACTAGAGCTGTCATATGATTTTTATGATGTTCCTGAAAATAAGTTGTGTATTTAGTTCTACCTGTATTTATTGTAAAGAGTTTTATGATGTCTGTAGTAGCTTATAAGTGTTGAACTGCATATGCCTGTATGCATGCACATGTGGGGGCATTCCTTGGTAAGCCCTGAAGCAGTTAGTAAAGGTCACACATGTCACAGCTCTTTCATGTATCAACAATGTAATGCCATGTTGTCCAAATGTATAATGAGGTTCTAATGAAGGTGTGCAGGCACCATCTTTGATTTCAATATGTAGGAGAATTTAACAGGAAAGGATAAAAAAAGTACAGCAGATTAAAATAAAACATTGTGCTGATCAAAATAGTATACTGTTGGTTTTGTGAATAAAAACTGACAGGAAGGGGGGACTATAAATGATAGTACATATGGAAAATACTTTCAAAGTCATTTATATTACAAAATGATTTATGCAGCATAATTCTGGGGCAGAAATAACCAACTTTAAGGATAATACAGTAGAATTTTCAGACAGAAGTGTCTACACTTTTTTTAAAAGAAACAGGTGTAAAATTTGCTTATAAAAGAGACATACTAATGTCTGGATATTATAAGGATGAACATATAATGAGTTTCATATAAGAGCTACCCATTATGCTCATGGTCTGGTAGCTTGGCTGGAGAGAGAGAGAGAGAGAGAGAGAGAGAGAGAGAAAGGTTCATAAAGCTGAATACATTCCTTTCATGCTGGTGCACAATGGGACCTGCAAGGGAATTGAAGACTACATCATATGCATAGAAGTGACCCCCATTACTCCTTTACAGCTACATTTGCATGCCTATATGCATGCAGACAAACAGACAGACAGACTCATATGCATGCATACTTGTATGTAGTTACACTGACACAATATCAGCCATGTACAGACACACAGATATTGTAACATTGACTAACACACAGGCTAACAGACGCTAATACTGTCACTTACATGCAAACATACACAGATTGACACACCGCTCGGCACATACAGGAGCAAAGACATTCACTTGTCTCATACACATGTAGAAGCACACATAATCCAGACCCTTCAGCTCTGTGGCTATTACCCTACTTACCTGCTACAGACAGAGTGGTGCAGCCCGCATCTGTATATGTCTGCAGTCATGGCAGGAGCTGAGACATAAAAGTCTTAGCCCAGATGCCATGACTGTGGTGGAGCTATCAGTCTGATAATATGCTAATGACACACTCATTGGAGCTCATCTGCATCTTTATGTTCAAGGTGGGCCAGGTTTGACTGCAATACTGTACTTGTCTGCAATGCAGCACAGCCCAGGATGTCTTTACAACCCATAAAGACTGAAAAAAAAAAAAAGCATAAGGCTGAATGTGAATACCATTTTAAAATGGCTAAGTATAATGGACATATTTATTTTAATGCTACTCTGAAATTTAGGCTAGTTATTCTTAGAGAACACAAATGCATATTGCAACAAACGACCAAAATTGCTCATGTTGCTAAATGCAAAGGGCACCAAAATATATAGCCTGTTACTTTGTTTGGCAGCATCAACTAAATCATTTGAAAGAACATTCAAAGAGATTGGGGAAACCTTGTAGAAGCATTTGTATGTTGAACTTTTAATAATTAATATATAATAAAATGAGATATAAAAACATTTGGGAGTAAAGTGCAGAGCTGTGTTGACTTGCCAAAGATTGCCAGATTGTTGAAGTGCTAGCAGATGTTAAAAGATTTGTGTGGTGCATAACTTGTGAAAGCATGCATAAGAGATTATTCTCTAAGGAAAATCTGATGTTTGATCAAGCATTAAATATAGCAGTATTTATGTAGTCAGAAAATAATTCTACTTTTGTTTTATAAGATAGCGCTTCAAATTGCTTGGGTAAGTTTGCTGCTGTTTTGTTACTGGGCTTCTTGGCTTTATACATGTCAGACTGGCTATAAAAGTAGTTTGAACCATATATAGGCTAATGAGGTTAGGTTTTACTTGTGTCTATACATTTTGATGTGTCACAGAAGCCTATTAACATAAGGCATACACACACACACACACACACACACACACACACACACACACACACACACACACACACACACACACGCACACACACTTTGCCACTTGCCAATGACATGCTGTGCACACCTGCTTATAGAAGCAGGCTCTGTAAGTACATGATGGAATGCAGTGGTGTGGTAGAAGCAATTCAAAACCCCATATATGGTGTGTTTCTCATGATGCCAATTTGTATTGCTATAGATATGTGGTGATGGATGCAGATGCTAGATTTCCATGGAGAGCATCTGCCTGGTGAGTTAGGGACAGCAAGTTAATCTTATCCTACACAGCCAGTTCAGGGAGAGGCTGTTGGTAACATCTTCATATAACTGGCAGACCAGATGACATGGGCAACTGGCAGCTCCTGTACTGGTAAAGAGTGCAGGCACTATTGCTCTGAAGTTCTCCAGGTATGGGAAGCAAAGGTCCTGAATGGTAGAGTAAATGTTTGCTCTTTCTGTTTTGTGTTACACTGCAGTTAAAACCTGTTTATTCTGTCCTTAATAGATCTGTTCCTAATTAGGTTTGTTTCCTCTGACAGATCCTAGGTTATTGTAGGATGACTGCTGTGAGTAGCGATCTGCATTGTGTGTGTGTGTGTGTGTGTGTGTGTGTGTGTGTGTGTGTGTGTCATTGCTGGCAGCTGTATTGCTGTGCCACTATGTTCTTTTGTGGGTTTTGCCACATGATACTACCCCTGAGGGTTTGTGACTATTATTTCAAGCTTCTTCTTCACTGCACATACCTCTGCTAGTGTAACTGCTTGTACACTATTGTACCTAACTGTGGTAGTGCAGACTGCTATCCTTACTGTGGGTACCCTGTCCTGCTTCTGGTCCATGCATATGCACATGGTAGTATATTACCTATCTTATTATGTGGACACCATCTCAGGTTTCTGCTTGCATGTATGCTTATGCTGAGCTGTAACTTTGCACTATAATCTGCATCTCAACCACACCTAAATGGACCATGTAATGACTGGCATATCCCTTTCGTATTTCAGCATGGGCAGAGAAGTGAATGATGCTGGTTGCTGCAGGAGGCAGCAGACTCTAAATGGCACAGTGGGTGATTAGTATCTTATTTTCACAACTGTACTATGTAGGATGTACCAAATATGGATCCATCTCACCAAAGTCACCCTTCCATTTGTGCCATCCTTCTGCTGCTTTTAATCATCCATGGGCACCACAGGTATGTCATCTACCACCTGTTGTCATCCCAGTCAAGGCTGCTGCTGAAGCAGGTGAATGTGTGAGATTACCATGCTGGCAGGGGCAGGGGCATCCCAGAAAGGCAGTCTGTCCCAGTCACATTTTTCAACATGGAAGGAGCTTGTGCATGTTGTGGAAGCAGGGGGGCAATGCCATGCATTAACTAATCACCAGGGACATATCTTCAAGTTCCAAAGAAGTTGTTGACCCTCATCAGGCCCATAATAGAGTATAATACCCCCTTTGGTATGTACTTGTCTAAATATATGACTTAGCTTGAGATAGCTCAGAATTTGCTCAACAAGACAATTGGGGCATGTCTTCCTTGATCACCTTTAAAGTGCTCTCTCACTCTTTGTTGTCTCCAACAGACTCTTGAGAGGTGACCTCTGTCTTGCCTACAGAACCTCAAATCATTCAATATATTGTGACCTCCTGCATATCCACAAAACAAATAACACCCTAAACACCAGCATTAGAGATCTAAATTTCCACTGAAATGTAAATAGGTTCTGCTGGTGAGATAGATACCTCTCCCAGACAATTATTCTTTTATATAATAGACTTCCTTTGAATGTAAACTAAAGTAGCTCTCTGACCCTCTTTAAGCATAACTTAGATGAATGGGTGAACAATCATAAATACACTCTGGGTCTGGCTCCTTAAGTCCTCCTTGAAAGAAGTTGAAGTTAGGCATTAAATATTCACTGAGTCTGCCTCTCAATCCCAAACTTTGTGGGTTGCAATTGGATATTGATTATTTGGGATTTTGTGACTAGGCCACAAATGTTTCTCTTGATCAATAGCCTAGTATTAACCTATGAACCTAGGAACCTCTGCAGCACTGCTTATCTGACTCACTGGACCAGTTATCTGATGCCATTAGGCCGGGCAAGTGGGGCCATACAAAGACTGCCTGGATCTAGAAGCTGCATCAACCGAGTTCCAGCAGTGCTCCTCTGGTCTGTTTGGAATACTGTCTCTACCGTACATTGTCCATAGTTGTTTATCTGTCTGTTTTCCTGTTTGTGTATCCCACATACCCCTTGTGTATACACATGTGCCCCATTTCGCTGTGCTGCTTGTGTGCCCCTACTGCTTATCTTCTACCTCCTTTCATCCCCTTTATATACATCACTCATCCCCACTCCTCTCTCTCAGTATATTCAGAATGAGGGTCTTTCATCTTTAGAGTTTTGTAACTCACATCAAACAATTGCTACAGAGTGTTAATACTGTGGGTAGATGAAAATAAATGATATAGGTTGTAAAACTTAGTCTGAGTCTGATGATAAATACATATAGTGAGAAAATGACATGATCCACCATGTTCAGCTAACCCTTCTCCCCCAGTTATCCTTGCTCAGATATGCACATCAGCACACCTACCAGTGAAAATAGATGTAACAGACCGTATGTCAGTGATGACAGACTGTCCACAACAGGTTGCCTTTTGAAGGTGGCTGTAAATAGCTTGAGTGCAGGCTGAGAGCCAGTCTGTATCTGTGCAAAAACCCACACATGAATCTGGAGCTGGGGGGTGGGGTGGGAGAAGCATAACCGAGTAATGAGTTCTGCAATCAGTCAACCATAACATTTCCATGTATCCATCAGCTACCAGCTATAAAAGATCCCACTGGTTCTTGAAAAAACATTGTAAGAAGCATACAGACATTTCTGACCCTGGGAGAAAACAAAGTAGAAAAAGATCATGCAGGAAGAAAAGAAGGCTACTTCTACTGAGTGAGATGTCTTGTCTAAAATATCAAATCCATGGAATCCCATATTTTAATTCTAGTTTAAACTCCAAAATTGTATTAGACTTAGAGAAAATAGAGAAAAGTCACTGGTCTTATTATCTGAAGAAAACTGTTGAGGAAAATGGTCTGAATCTCCTGAATGGATCTGATTATCTGTTCCTGCAGTCCTTTTTCCTTTTCTTAACTAACTATCCCTACTAACCAGGTTCGTCAAGCAATGTTTTCTAGAGTCTCAATGCAGATTAAGCTCAATTCCTGTCCTTAACCACAGCTTCTCTGACCCATGTGTATTTAGTAAATCACTCAAAACTCACTTCCTCACCCAAATCTGGTGCAGCGGTAGTGTTGTCGCCTCACAGCAAGAGGCTCTCCCGTTCGATTCTTGGCTGGAGCGTCTTCTGTGTGGAGTCTGCATGTCCTCCCCATGGTTGAGTGGCATTCGAAAGTGCATGGATGGGCGTGCCTTCGTTGAAGGTTGGGCGTCAGGCTGGCACCTCAGCACCATAAAAATCAACTGCCAATCATTAGCGGACCGGCATTCCGCTGTGGCGACTCCTAACCAGGAAAAGCCGAAAGAACAACAACTCAAAACTCACTTCCTCACCCAAATCACATACACCCACTTCTCAGTATGTTTCAGAATTCCTAAGCTGTCTCACCTATCCTGTGGAAGTATTCCTACTTCTCCCTAAGTTACATGGACATATTTTATAGCACACTTTGACTTCCGACCTAAGTTTTCTCATTGATGGTTGAATTCCTGTTTCTAAGCTGCTAGTACAAATTCCATCTTATGTTTACAGGATTTATCAGTGTTACTTTAAGCTTCTATCTAGCTTTGTTAACAATATACTTTGTGTTTTCTTTGATTTATTTTTATTGATTATGTGTATTTTGTTTTGTATTTAACATGGGACTGTGTCTCAGAGGGATCCAGCTGACAAATAATCACATACATAAAAATGTAAATAAATAATACAAGAGGGATAGGGGAATATGTCATGCATGCATAGGAAAAGACACATACATAGCAAGAAACACAATGGGCCATTTTCTGTCTGTGCCAATAACTGATAAGACTGCATCAGATACTAATCCTGAGACATTGCATTCAAAAGGACAAAGACAGGGAGAGTGGCAGAACTACTTAAAAAAAAGCTAGACTTCAGGGGAAAGCATATGATGAACTAAAGAAGACAAAATGTGTTGAAGTTACATATACAAGACAAAATCCACAGAATCTCTCAAAGTTTCAGTAAGCCAGGTGTCACACACTTAGGCCAAAAAAAAAAAAGCAGAATACTGTAAGAAACTTTCTACCAGGTGTTCTAAATGGAATAACTATACAAAAATACTCCCCAGATTTGAAACAATGTGAACCTCATACTAGTATTAACTGTTATTAAACTTAAACTTTAACGTAAAAAAAATAATAAATACAAAATTTAAGAGATTTATTTGAGGGTTGAAGAAAGGGTGACATGAAAAGACATGAGAAGTTTAAAGTCCAAGATGGTATCTATTCAGGAGATAAAACTGTTGAGAATAACAGTGCACAGTGTAATGGTAGCTAGATGACAGTTTGTGGCAACATGAGGACATTTTTTTACAGAAGACATGATGGGTGTATGTAATAATTATTTGTAACATGGTGGGATGAAGCAATGAGTGAATCTAAGAACATTAATGGCAGACATAATGAATTTCTATATGGAAAAAATATATAGTTTAATGTTAATGTACTATATAAGAAAATGCAAACACAATAATTGTAGTCAGGTAACTGGTTATGAAGTCCAGTGAGCCCTTATCTGTAGTTTTGTTTTTTGGAGATTAGAAAATGCCTTACATGGTCATTACAGGTTAATATTTCCCCTTCTTCACTTCTACAGTTGTTTTTAGTGTTAGCATCTCTTCTCACTGAAGTATTTAATGATGGGTGTGTCTAAAGCAATCAGATAACCTTCCTTTCATGTGTCTTCTAATAAGTAAATAAGCAAACCTGAGTTATACAGCTCCTGCGATAAGATCCAAGAATGTTGTGAAAGCTGTAAAAAAGCAAACACCTGTTTGCTTAAGAAACACTGTCACACCAGTCTTGGATTCAGTAAAAAAGTCCTCCTGCATTTCCATACAAGGAAACACTTTTGGAGTAGAGGCAGGTGGGAGGAGAAAGCTGCCATAGCAATAGGTGTAATATTTCATATTAATTGGCCGAGAGAAGTTAATACTTCTAGCACAATATGCATTGGGGAGGGGTTCAAATGTGATTTCATTGTCTCTGATTTAATTACGAGAAAGGGCTACTTTACTCTGTTTCACATACTTTATTTATTTATTACAGTTTGATGACTGGGATAGTCCACTGGGCCTGGAAGAGCCCATTTTCAGTGAAGCCTGGGGAGAAAAGCTCCAGAGGATATAGTCAATTTTGCAATAGTTATACAAAAGTAAATAAAGTAGTAGAACAGTGAAAAATACAGAGATAATACACAATTTGTTAAAAAAAAGTCATAACATTTCTACTCCTAAGTAATGATCTACAAAAGTGAGATTTGTGTAGTCTAAACATATTAAAAGTACAGGCATTTCAGATGAAAAAAAACATGTAAGTAAAACATTTATGCACAGATAAAAAAAAAACAAGCTTTTTTTGGGGGGGGTTAGAAAGATGAGGAGAGGACAGAGAGAAGAAGGTGGGGTGGGAGAGGTAAAAGGTGGCATATAGTGGAGAAAGGGAGTGAGATTATGCATTGTTTTAACTATCAGAGAATAAAGAAAACAAGAAAAAATATTGGAAATCTGTTGGGCATATTCAGTTTTAAGATTTTTATTTTTTTTTTTATTTGACATTTGTTAACCAGGTTGGTCCAACTGAGCCCATTTTCAGTGGAGACCCGAGGAGAGAAACTCCAGTACATAGACAAAAATTATAATTGTACATAACTTTGAAATATCATTGTAAAAACATAAAAATTACAGAATAAGACTGATATACACAGTCAATATAAGTAGTTATAGTAGGAAACATGTGAGATCATTCCAGCATAGTTTTATGGTCTATAATTTTTAAAGTTTACAGTATCCACTGCATGGTACCATGGGCAAGATATATATATATCTATATATGACCTACTTTTCAGGACAGAACAGTGTTTGTATTACTATTGGTAGGATAATTTGGCCAAGATACCAGGAAATTTCAATTCTCTTTTTGGTAAATGTAGTGGGAGCTTTTGTATCTACCTGAGCTACCATCAAGTGAGGTAGATGGGCCCTCAGTTTACAGTCCCATCTGAAGGCTGACATCCCTGAAACTACACAATCTTGTCAGTAATGGAGCACAAATCCAAATATCTGGTGTGAGGATAGAACCCACAGCCATATGGTCTTCCCAGCATCTAAGATAAATTCTCTAGTTACTGAAACACTAACATTTTTCAAGGGTCTGAATTAACATGGCTAAATCATGTTGACTCAGCATCTCTCAGAAAGTCAAGAAAATAATGAATCTATGTCAAATTTATCACAGTATAATCTAAATTGCTGCTTGGAGTGTTACAATGTCATTTAGATTTAATTATCCGGGACAGGTCAAGGAGCCATAATAAATATTACATCCCATTTTAAAACTGTCTGTATAATTCTTATTTCAGGGAAAGTAAAATCAGCAATATCATGCAACTGTTTATAATAGAGTAGCTATTGTAGTACCAACAGGACGTAAACCTGAACACCCAGTGAGATAATAATAGTATTACCAGATAGCTGTTTAGATGTTAACATTGGCGGTTTGAGTGGATCTGTAGGCAGCAGACTTGGCTTTGATTTTGGAACTTGGATTTCTGTTCCATCACAGACACTGCAGTGTAACACGAGGGAGATGATGCACATCTGTGCCTGAGGTGCTGTATGGGGAATGAGATGAGACATTAAGCTAAAGTCTTAAAACAAATGACACTGAAAATACATATCTGAGCAAGAAATAAAAATTCAAACATAGTAAAAAACAGGCAGCAGGGAGCCAAAGTGAAGAACCTATGACATGTGGCAGATAATGCACATTTAGGGTGGGGATGAGATGAGACCAAAGTATCATGTGGCTGAGTTGTAGAATTTGTAGAATTGATGAAGAGCAAGGGACTGCTTAAAACATTCAGGAATACTTTTATTCAGTATTATACTTAATTAGAAATGCAAATATAAGAAGTACATGTGGAAATAATGTGCATAGGTGAGTAGAATCCTGACTATGACCCAGAAATCTGTTAAGTTAAATTAGTAGCTTGGTCACTATTGGTGACAGGGAAATTAATTGGCTGGTGTCCAGTCATCCATTCTTGGGGGAGAGAGGGAGGGAGTGGTCTGCTGTAGTGCTTGGTGGTTCCCACAAAGGAAATGGGAGCACAACATGTAGCAAATGGATGAATAATGTGTACATAGTACTACCAGGTTGTACAAGTGGTAGTCTTCTGGGTGGATGTAGCTTTCTGGGGAGGGTATATTTGGAAGTACCCAACTGGTAGAAGGTAGGCATTGTAGGTCTTTGCATTACTTAGGTCTTCAGTCAGCCACAAGGGAGCAAAGTTAGTCCATCACTGAAAAACTCTTGATGGCTGCCTAGATGATGTTCTTCCATTATCAGATATACATGACTAAATGAGATTAAACTTGTCACAGGAGTTGGCAGGCGGTAAGTAATCAGCAAAAGATAGCAAATTTTGATATCCCACAACAATTCTGTTAATTCTGTTCTTTCCCCACTCCCCTGCCCATTCACCCATATTGATATATCTGCTAATCTCATAGTATATGTTCATAAATGGATACTCATAAAGAACAAGTTCTGACCAAAATAATGAAAGACAAAAGAACAGTTGTCCAGCTTATTTTAATGTGTGATGAGAAGTAGTAAGCATCACCCATAAACATGCTCATTCTGTATTACCCACTGACTTGACAGAAGAGTGATGTGGTTTAAACATTTTGAAAAAAAAAGACAACATAAAAATGAGACTGGAGGTGAACCACTTGCCATTTACTGTCAGGGGTGGCATGGGGGGGGGGCACACTGGGCACATGCCCCTCCCTGTGACACTGTGTGCCCCAGCCCCTGAAACAGTGAGATTATTCTTTTTTCCCTGTCAGTGTACAGAGATCACACAAGCACAGAAGTGTTCTTTGTTCCTCAATACATGTCACTGGTACACTGATTCTGAAGTAGGGGGTTGTGTAAAGGAGAACACTGGATAAGAGAATACGTTGCAAGGAGAAGTGTATTTGTGTGTGTATGTGTCTTTTAGCTAGAAGGTGTCTGGTTAAGTGATTTGCTCAGAGTCACACAGTAGGCAAATGTGGAGATGGAATAATCCAACCCTGTATCTTGTCCATTAAGAGCTTGGAACCTTAATCCCCTTAATACTCCACCTACCAGACCTCTTCACTAACTACCAGGCCTCCATTAACTTCTTTTTAGTAGTGAATCACTGAGAGAATTTCATAGTTCTCATTGTTCAGAAAATGCATGTCCAAGCAATATCTGTTCTCCTGTTAACCTTTTAAGAGAATTAGACTTATCTGGCACTTAAGGCTCTGCTCCATATAGTCAAAAGTACGGTCTTTGCATCCTCCCACCTTCCTTTGCCTCACTCAGACAGTACTCTTGGGTTACATCTGAAAACAGACATTTTATCCAGTGGATTTACATGGTTAACAATGAGATAAAAAATATTTAAAAGTTGTCCCTTTGGGGTATTTATCTCCCCCCAAAATAATTTTTTACTTTGTTCTGAATTCTTGAGCAAAGAAACTGAGAATTATTTTGTTCTGTTCCTTGTAAAATGTGTGGCTTTCTGTCAAATTGCTACAGACGGCAGCCACTAAATAATGGCAGGCATGCAAGTTTCTGATTTTGTATCTTTCAGAAAATGCTTGATGATTCAAAGTCTGTTATGCTATCATCTTTCCAAGTACAGAAGAGAAATATTTAAAAGCTGTTCCTGATTTTTTCCTCATTTCTGATTATTCAGCTAAATAGTTGAGAGGGCAGAGAGACCTTACACTGTATGGCTCTGACATCTGTAAGCTGAAACACATTTCTGGCCATTACTTATGACTTTATTCATTCATTTGATCTCAAGCAAATATCTGAGGTGCAGTCATTCAAGTGGCTGCAATTAAAGTGTGTGTGTGTGTGTGTGTGTGTGTGTGTGTGTGTGTGTGTGTGTGTGTGTGTGTAGTGTGTTTATGTGCTACTGTGTATGTGCTATGTCTGTCTTTCTGTCTGTGTGAGTACACAAGTGTGGGTCATATATCAAAGTATTACCAATGTAGTGGGTAGAATGAAATAATAACTGAGATGGGAAGAAAGGCTAAAGTTGTTTGTCGCTGGGAATTTGTAACTAGAGAAGTAAAGAGAGAACATGAGAATAATTTGCTTATATGCTTTGAGTGTGTCTTGGGGGGGGGGGGGTCCTGCACTTTTTCAACTTCCTCTCAGGTGTCTAATTTTTGAAGCTATGGGTGTGTGCTAAGATCTGGGTATGTGGTAAAAAGAATATTTTACAACTGATGTATAATTTTTTGTCTTACAAGTAGTGTAAAAGGAAAATGTATGTTGTACCCAAATGACTGCTCTGGTAAGCAAAGAGAGACTGAGGGTATCAAAGAACTTAACTTTTCTAAGTATAAATTTCACAGTTTGATCATAGTGTAAGCTTCTCTACTAGTTGTTAATAAATGTGTCAAGCTTTACCTGTGTACTCCACATTGTGTAAGATAGTGTCTTCTTCTTTCGGCTTTTTCCCGGTTAGGGGTCGCCACAGTGGATCACCTGTCCATTCATGATTGGCAGTGGAGTTTTACAGTGTTGTGTTGCCAGCCCAGCGCCCAACCTTCCACAGAAGGCACACACACACATGCACTCACACCTAGAGCCAATTTAGAGTGTCCAATCCACCTGCAGCTTGTCTTTGGGATGTGGGAGAAAACTGGAGCACCCGGAGGAAACCCTTTTGAAGATGGAAGGTTAACTATGTCTGTAGCTTCTCTAATTATTTTGCTTGTTGGTGTTATGAATGGCATGTTATTCATGATGCTGCAAGCTTGCTTATCTGTCTTGCTTGGTTGCTTGATACTGACTGGAGCTGTTGGGGGGGGGGCATGCTTAGCTTGTCCATCAGGGGCTTTGGACTTTTGCATCTTGAGTTGTTTCTCCCAAGACATCTTGAGTTGTTTCTCCCAAGAGTATCTACTGGTTGAAAAACTGGGTATGTGGTAAAACAAATATGAAATACCATTTTTGAGTCACACTACTGATATCCAAACAGGTTAAAATTGAAAAGATGCTTACAGATCTGATTCCCTAACCAATTCACCAAATGCAGTCTGACCTCATGATATGGGATATACACTGTCACTGTAGGTATGGGCTTTCAATATCTACCACTAGAATAGGACAATACACTGACAACTTATGGAGCAGAGTCTTTAGCTCAGTACTCCTGGCCACCTTTCTCCTTAATTTCTCTGTGAATATTAGTCTTCTCAGTGTCTTTTACCCAAAATAACTGTTCTTCAAACCAGTTATTAGACACACACACACACACACACACACACACACACACACACACACACACACACACACACACACACACACACACACACACACACACACACACACAATTCCTATGAAAGGCTAGTATAATTATCCAGTTCCTCACAGCTTTTGTCCTGGGAAGGGGGTTCTGCCATTGCCCTAGATTAGAGCTAGGGAACCATCAACTACTATGCCTCTCTTGCTTAATAGCCAAACTTTAATAATAATAAATGCAAATGGCAATGTGCAATGTGATCTAGCTAATTAGAAGCTAATACCAGCAGCTCAACAATCTACAGTACTAAATAATACCTGATTATCAAATAGTAAATACTACTTTAATAAATATCCATCCATCTTAAAAGTAATAAATATCCAACCACAAAATCTTATAAGTGAATAAATAATAAAGAGAAAAATTTGACACTATTGATACATAACATATAACCAAAGGTAAATATATTTGCTCAAAGAAGAGAAAAGTAATTGCACAGATACAATACTGAAAAGGAAAACACTAACTAATAACAGGCAAATAACCTGTCTGCTTCTGTGTCAAAGATGTAATGAATCCTTAGTGGCTAAGCACAGACAGATTGCAGACAACAACTTGTTGACATACCAAGGTCTTCCAGCAGGAATCGCTGTCTACTACTGTTGATTAATCTCAGAATATATTAGTTTATTATTTCCCCCCACAGGAATCAAGGTGAATAGCATGTTGGTTTTCTTGCTCAAAGAAAACCTTCTGGAAGCAAACAAACATCTTGCTCATACTGCAGGTACCTGCTTTTATTTTTGTTTGAGATCAAGTGCTTTCTGAATGACCCATTTCCAGCTTCCTTGCAATTTCAATCAAGTGATTAAATCTTTCCTCATTCAGAAACATGACTTACCTTGCATTACAAAATTGCTTTATGTTTTTTCCAGTACACCTGAGTTATATATATTTTTTCTATATACTTTGTAAAAGAACAATTATCCTACCACTGTTAAGACATCCTACAAATGCAGTTTCACAGTACAGTTTCTGTTATACCTCTTACAAAACTTAAATATAGCTGTGGTTTTGGCGTCTTTTCAGACTTGGCTGTTGGTGAAGCACCCACCAAGAGGAGAAAACGCTGAGAGAAGAAAGGAGCCACTTTTGAGATTTTAAGTATTTGCTAAGTTTTTCTGCATAGTCGCCTACTTTGAGCATTTTCTGGCTTGTTAAACTTGATTTCTGCATTAGTAACTGTATTTAGAGCACAACCTAGAGCTGTTTACTGAATTTCCTGTTTGCACTTATTTTTAAAATCGTTTTTTTTCTCAAAACTTGCATTTTATCTGTCTCTGGCCTAGCACTCAAGTGTGGGGTCATTTACTGCACTGTTATAACTTGTTGAAACTTGTGGACGTCTGCTATCTCTGAAAAAAACAAAAAAACAAAAAAATCTTGCTTTTTTCCCACTTTTCTGAGATTTAAAAAAGTTCAGTTACAGGCTTGCTGTTCTGAACTGTTTGTAAGTTTCTTGGAGGCCATTTTTTGCTTGGGCTAAAGGGAAGTCTCTCTGTTCATCAGTGGCAGTGATAAACATTGAGCAGCCTGCCTGCCCCTGTGGGAGTGGTTACTGACTTGAAACTGTAGTTTTATTGGCCATTTTGGGTCAATTCCTAACTCCTTGATCTTCCTCTCTTAAATCCCTCTTTTGCGCGGTTTTGCGCATTTTTGTGCATAGCGCAACAACGGGCAGCGCCGCTTAATTGGGTTTAAACTATTCCTGGCTCCACTAAGTCTGCTCTTCACTTTTTCCCTCAGAACTGCTCTATCTCTCGATTTAAACACCATATTCTCATTCTAAGGCCCTTCACTGCTCCAAATAAGTAATTTTACAAGTTAGCACTATAAAACCATAAGCACTACTTACTCTTATACTCTCTATGATTACCTTGTCCCCTGTTGGTCCATCTTAAATCAGTTTCCCTATATTACTCTAGCATGTCCAAAGGTCAGTCAATGGTTTCCTCTCTAGTCCAGCTGGTGAATCTGGGAATTTTGAGGCAATGTTACAACTGTCTCATGTACACGGACAACCCTCTCCTCCTCCAAACAGGTTCAAATATATGTGAAAGATGCAACCATATAGCCAAACTGGAGGCTGAGCTCTCTCATCTCAAAACTGGTGAAATCAGTCAGGAGGAGAAGGTAACCTCACACAACACTACTCCAGTATCACATAGTCCCACCACATCAGCGAACCAAACACATAAATACACAAAAACATACTCGGAGGCTCTAAATAAAAATCTACCTAAGCAACAGAGACCTCCAAATCAGACATCCAAGCAAACGCTACCCCAAAACAAAACACACACAACACATAGCCCACAAAGTCAGTGTGCCAAGCAGCCACAGCCCTTAAGGCTGAATAACACACCTGATACTCTTGTAATAGGTGACTCTATTGTCAGACACACTGACGTCCCGCTCACCAGGCTGAATAAAGAGAAGGTCACAGTGAGCTGCCTGTCGGGCTCTAGGATCCGCCACATAATGCAAGCACTCAGGTCACTCCAAAGCAAATACTAATATGACTCAGTCATTGTACATGCTGGTGTGAATGACCTGAGACGTACCTCCCTGGACTACATGAAAAGAGACATAGAGGAGCTCTCTGATCATGTAGCCCAGGTCAGTATGGCCCTGACCTTGAGCAGCATCTTACCCTCACCTAGAATGATGCCACAGTACAAAGACAAAATGATCGATTTTAACAATTGGCTAAAATTTTGGTGTCATTCTAAGGGGATCCAGTGTCTGTCAGCCTGGAATGACATGCCTGACAAGCCACGTTGCTTCACTAGGGACGGCTTGCACCTGTCACCACTGGGCTTTCAGATATTGGCAAAGGCTCTTGCCACCCCCATAGTGCCTTTTTTAGGCAAGGCTCAAAAGTCAAACCCACCTCCATAGACATGACAACAAACAAGAAACTAAGGGTAATGCTGCTAAACGCCAGAAGTCTTAACCTCAAGATGCACGCACTCGAAGCTCTCCTCAGTATGGAGAACATCGATATCTGTGCAGTGACAGAAACCTGGTTCAAGGCTCCAGAGACCACCCCTGCACTACCAGAGTATACCTCATATCATGCTTTTCGGCCCCAAAACCAGGACCGAACCACAAAAGGAGGGGGAGTGTCTATATTTATCAAGGATATCCACACCTCCAGGTTAGTGGCATTGCACGAAGTATCGGAGACCATCCATGTGCAACTAACAGTGGGCAAGACTGCTTTTCAGTTTATAGCATCCTACAGACCACCCTCTCAAAGTCAGGAATCCCACTCAGCTTTCCTGAAAACATTGGAGAACATGAAGATCTCTCCGAACACCATTATATTGGGTGACTTCAACTACCCAAACATAGACTGGGAGCTCTACTCAAGCCCCAGCACCTTAGCCCAAAGGTTCCTGGAAATTATAAACTCAAATGCTATGGAACAACTAGTCACCACTCCCACAAGAGGGGATAACATACTAGACCTGATCATTATCAACATGGGGACTCTATGCTCCACACCTGAAGTATATCCCTCATTGGTAAGATCAGACCATAAATTAATTTCACTGGATGTCCACATCCCGACCCCACCCCCAGCCCAGAAAACCACAGTGAAAAACTTCTCAAAAGCGAACTTCTCACTTCCCAAAACTGAAGTGGAATCCTTCAAGGCCCCAGGGCCAGTGGAAACTATGGCCCAAACTGCAGAATCCTATATAAACGCATTCTATGGACACCTCCAGGAATGCATGGATCATGCTATCCCAAACAAAACCAAAACATCCAAAGGCAGGCATCCAGTCTGGTGGACCCCAGCCATAAATAAATTGTACAACAGAAGGAGGAAGATACTACATGATAGAGCAAAATACCTAATAAGGAAGGCATCTCTGATCAGTACTAGCAAAAAATTACGATCCCTCATAAAATCCTCTAAGGCCAGCTTCGAGAGAAAAATTGCTCAGGACACTAAAGACAATCATAAGGCTTTTTTCAGTTATGTTAGGAACCTGGGATGCAACTCCCAGACTTGTTTTGAGTTGATTCTAAACGACAAAAAATACACTGAACCCACAGACATCGCCAATATCCTGGCAGACAGGTTCAGTGCAAACTTCTCCACCCCCTCCCCACCAAACAAAGAGCAAGTATCTATCCCAGCAGAGAGCTGCCTCCCAAACATCTCTGATGCTCAAGTGAAGGCTGCCCTCTCCAAAGCAAAAAACACTGCTTCCATGGGACCAGATGGCATCCTGGGTTGCGTCCTACATGAACTCCAAGAAGAACTAATCCCTCAAATGAAACAGCTGTACAATCTCAGCCTCACTACAGGATATGTGCCCACAGAATGGCGTACAGCAACAGTGGTCCCACTCCACAAAGGTGGAACCTCTACGGACCCTGGAAACTATCGCCCCATAAGCCTGACTAGCTTAGTCTGCAAGGCTATGGAGAGGATCATCATGGAGCTCATAAACAAAGACATTGGGGACCTACAGACACTAGATCCTACCCAGTTCGGCTTCATCAAGGGCAGATCCTGCCTTTTGAACCTGGTTGACTTCTTTGAAACTGTCACCAAAGCCATAGATGAAGGGAAGGTAGTCCACACAGCCTACCTGGACCTAGCAAAGGCATTTGACACAATACCCCACTTGGGCATCATAGATAAGCTATCCAGCTTAAATATAAACCCCTATGTCACAAGACGGGTCGCAAACTGGCTCAAAGACAGAACCCACAGAGTGAGAGTTGCTGGAACCATGTCAGACTTGAAACCAGTCACAAGTGGCATCCCACAAGGTTCTGTCCTGGGACCGCTCTTGTTCGGTATATACTTTTCCGAGGTACAGGCCAACATGGGAGGACTATGGCTCACCAAGTTCGCAGACGACTGCAAACTAGGCACCATAATCAACTCTCCAGCTGACACAAACATCCTTCAAAAAGGTCTCACAGAGACAGATAACTGGTGCCAGAGCCATGGTCTAAAGCTAAATGCCAAAAAGTGTATAGTCATACCCTTTGGCAAAAACAATGTGCCCACAAATTACCACATAGGCGGTAACCCATTAAGTACAGAGAAAATAATTAGGGATCTGGGGACCCAAGTTGACAGCAATCTCTCCTTTGACAACCACATTGCCAAAATGGTTAGAAAGACCTTTTACATAGCCCACCTCATCATGAAAGGATTCACATCTAGATCAAGAGAGGTAATCGTGCCCCTTTATTCATCCCTCATCAGGCCCATCATAGAATACAATGCTCCTTTTGGGATGTAACTTACCCGACACATGCAGCAATTAGAAAGACCCCAAAAGTACCTCACCAAGAGGATCAAGGGACTAAAACAGATGCCATATGCTGCTCGGTTAAAAAAACTCCAGCTCTACTCAGTTGCATACCGCCTACTTTGAGGCAATCTATGCCTGACATATAAAGCTATGTCCAATCCAGAATTAATGGACATGCTCCACCTCAGTAAATCTAAATCCCTTAGAGCCACACGCTCGAGGGACTTGAACCTCAGCACTGAAATAAATAGAACTTGCTGGAGGGACAGATACATAACCCAGAGGCTCCCTTCGCTCTGGAACAGAATTCCAATTCATGTTAGGCAGAGCACCTCACTGAATCTCTTCAAGAAGAATCTTGATGAGTGGATGGGGGATCGTAGGTTTGTCCCGGGGATTACTTCCGTGTCACTATTAGACAGAGGCACAGCAAACTAAACCTTAAAAAGGGCACAGTATACTCAAATCAAGGGGTGGCGTAAGCCAAACAAAATCGGGCTAGGCTTATAATTGCCCCAGGGCAGATAGCCTAGTATGAACCTATGAACCTTACTCATGTGTTGCAACTCTTACAAAATGTAAATATAGCTTGCACTTGTGTTACGACTCTTACAAAACGTAAGTATAGCTTACATATTTGTTGCAGTCTGGCAACACAGAGGATTAAGGTTATGAATAGTTGACAAGTTTCTTCCTGTAGGGCAGGGTCCAATTCCCCTAGTCTCCATTTGCTATGTGACTCTTAGCAAGTCACTTAACTAGACAGTGCTCTGCGCATTTGCACAATTAGACTAGAGTCATTTCTTCTGGATTGAATACCTAACTGTTTACTTATATACTGGTTGCAGTACTTTATCTTACTTATTAGTATATTGGTGAGTATCTCTACCTGTCACATGTGAGATTCAGGTTTTATTCTCTACAGGGAAGCAGTCATGCCTCCATCTGCAGATAGCACAGATGAATAAGACTACTAGCTATTAATGAGCTGTTTCCTGTAGTCCAGTGTTTGATTCCCTCAGTCTTCATTTACCTACTGTCTGACTCTGAGAAAGTCAGTTTACCGGACAGTGATGTAGGACAATTGGGAAAATGGTGCTTAGACTCCTTAATGGTCTCCTGGGTCATATGCTTAGTAACTACCAATGAAACTAGGAAAAATCAGCAAAAAAGTACAGTCATCACATTTTAAATCCAGTTCTCTCCCATGGTTGTTTGTCTTTTCGGCTATTCCCGGTTAGGGCTCGCCACAGCGGAACTCTGGTCCGCTAATGATTGACAGTCGATTTTTATGGAGCCAAGTTGCCAGCCCGACGCCCAACCTTCAGTGAAGGCACGCCCATTCACGCATGTCTTTCGGAGGCTACTCGACCGCTGCGGTAGCGTTGTCGCCTCACAGTAAGACATTGTCCTGTTCGATTCTCAGCTGAAGCGTCTTCTGTGTGGAGACATGTGTGAATGGGCGTACCTTCGTTGAAGGTTGTGTGTCAGGCTTGGCAGGTCGGTACGTAAAAATCTACTGCCAATCATTAGCGGACCAGTGTTCCGCTGTGGTGACCCCTAACTGGGAAAAGCTGAAAGATACAACAAGACTGAAAAATGACCATGAGAGCAAAGTATTCTTTAACTATGCTATAAATTCTGTTTAAGCACAATAAGACTGTACTATAATTATGCAGTAGGTAAATACAGTAAACATACAGCCAGACCTGAAACTCCTCCTTTATGTCACAAATTATTATATAGCATATGTTTACACAATAACACAAAAAAGTCTTCTCTTTAGCTCAGGATTGTACTCATTTGTTCAGGTATATTAGACCTTTTCCAGTAGGTGGCAGTAATTCATTACTGAAATGAAATTAGAGGTTAATCTCACATACAAAACAACAGTTTTTAAAGTTTTCTTCAGCTTTCAGTCTACAAAAAAGTTTTATCTGCCTAAGTAACACTGTTAATAGCCCTTGTTTTTAACAAGACTGTAGAATAAATAAACTTGTTTTCTAGCAGTCCTCAGATTTAAACAAGGCATAAAGCACCTCTATGTGGTAACATAACTGAGTGGTGCACCCCTGGAAGCAGTACTGAACCAACCAAATAACACAAAGAAAGCTGCAGCAGCAGGAGGGGAAACTACAAACAGAATCTTTGTGCAAAATAATGCTTACTGAAGCAAAGTAATTCTCAGCAAGAAACCTGTCTTATCCCCTCTACATAATTTTCCCTTTCAAATACCTCCAGGTCTGTATATCTCTGTGTTCTTTAAACTTGTCTGTACACAACGTTTCCTCATCTCTCTTTTAGCAACAACTTTTAAAAATATTGTATACAGTACAATGGATAGATATGGTGCTATTATAATGGGTTAAAGAGGCTCTGAAAAACCCTCTAAAAACTTTTTTGGGTCAGTTACTATATTTAAATATTTGCTTATATTAATATTTCTGTTGCTGTACTTTATATTTTTGCAAAAGCCATCTTTTCATCTGTTATTTCCTATCTCCCTAGGCTGAGCATGAAATTTGGTCGATGTTGATGATCAGTGCTCTAGCCCAGCTGACAAAGAAAAAAGGAAGCAAGGAAAGAAACTTGGATAAGGAATTCAGTGTCATTTGTTTTTTTGTTTGTTTTTTCTTTCGGCTTTTCCCGGTTAGGGGTCACCACAGCAGAACTCTGGTCTGCTAATGATTGGCAGTCTATTTTTTATGGTGCCGAGGTGCCAGCCCAATGCCCAACCTTCAAAGAAGGCACGCCCATTCACGCATGTCTTTCGAACACCACTCGACTGCGGGGAGGACATGCAGACTCCACACAGAAGGTGCTCCAGCCAAGAATTGAACGGGAGAACCTCTTACTGTGAGGCAATATTTTTTTGAGGAACAGAGCAAAACTATGAGGCAAAATCTGGACATTTTATGGAAATGTGGACAGTTGACAGGTATGTTTATATTCTTAGTGTTGTCTAACAGTTACAGCTGTACAACACTGGATATCAACCTTCTCTTATCAAGATCTACTGAGCCCAAACTCCTATTGGGAGTGGCACAGATAACAAAATGTGTAGTTCTTGTGGGCAGTGTTACATCTTCAGTATGATAGTGGTAAAAAACTCAGTATTCCTTTTTTGTGCTAGATTCAGTCATATTATCTATCATAAACTTCCGTTGTCCCTTCGCTCCAGTACCAAAAGTGGCAAATTCAAAAAGCAACTAAAAATTTATTTCCAACATGCATGGATCTGTACTTGTCAGGAAATTACCTAATGAATCTTAACTCTTCTCTCAATTAACATATCTGCCTGGTATCTACCTGAACTGTCTACATATATTACTCTCTCTGCAGTTAGTACCTATGCTATTAAATGCATCTTTGTTGTACTATGCAGTGATGTTGCTCTGAATTTGTTTTTTTATTTTACACATTTCTACATTCCTTGTATATAACTTAATGCTAACCATATTTCTCAAACATATTGTTACTGCATTCTCAAAATACTATAATTTTGCCTTGAATATTTTCGTATTGTATATTTCTCTCTGTTTTTGTACCGTTAAGTATCTTACAACTTGAATTGTTAGGTTTTTCTTATTTTTAATTACTTTCCTGGAGATTTTCTCCTTGGGACTCCACTGAAAAAGGGCTCTCTGGGTGGGCCCAGTCAGACTAACCCAGTTAACAAATGTAAAACTAAATAAATAAATAACTAAATAATTAGTTTAAACTTCAAAGCACGCACATATATATTTTGTTGTAATGGAACTTTATAAGCCACCTTATAAAACTGGGCACTGACAGGCAGGCCGAAGGGATGGGCAGGGAGTCAGAGACTATTGCCACTTTGGTAGTAAGGGTATAAGTTTTCTCCATACCTTAGTATCATGTAGTGGAGACTGGTACTGCAGGGAGGTGCATGCTGTTTAGTTTCAGCGTGTATGGGGAGAGTGGAACCTGTGCAGAGTGGATACTTCACATTCACACTCACCGGCCATCTGTG
Organism: Protopterus annectens; assembly: GCF_019279795.1. NCBI lineage: Eukaryota > Metazoa > Chordata > Ceratodontiformes > Protopteridae > Protopterus > Protopterus annectens. The sequence continues at coordinate 1,045,339,723 of NC_056743.1, read as the reverse complement.
TGAGCAGTGTCACTACATGCTCATCCCTCATAAAGGGTAACTCATCCACGACAAAATGTAATTTCCTCAGCATAAATCTAATCCCAGTTCACATCTCAGACAGTTAACTGGAGAGAGGAGTGAAGGTCAGCAGCAGAGGTGGGCCAAGCCAACAAACAGACATTCAAACAAATAAATAAAATACTTGTTTTAACTTCTTTGTTACTTTCATATCACACTCATCCACTTCTGACACTTTACAACATTGGGAACTGTAACCTGGTGATGGGACGTATCTGCATCGGGTATATATCATATGTTCGAAGTTTGAAAACTTTAAATGTTAAATAATTGAATTTAAATGTTTGAAGTTTCACACATCGAACATATAATTAAAAAAAAAAAAAAGAAAGGGAACTTACTTGACTGTTGTAAGCAGGGGGCAAGCCCCCCTGCACCCCCACCTTCCCTGCTCTTTAAATATACCAACTCAGAGACTGCACTATAACACAGTAAAGGGAAGAGTTCCCTTATTGCACTGTAGTACGGTCTTGGAGTTGGTATATTTAAAGAGCTAGGGGTGTGGAAGGTGCAGGGGGGGCTTGTCCCCTGCATACAGCAGTTAGTTTTGTTTTTTGTTTTTTTAATCATATGCTTGATGTTTGAAACTTTGAACATTTAAATTTGATTATTTAACGTTTGAAGTTTTCAAACTTCGAACATATGATATAGTCACTCTGCATCAAAGAGATGGTGGTGACCCCAGCCTGAAAGCCTTCAAATCTGTCAGGATGCCCAATGTCCTGCTCCTTATTATGGACAATGCAGTGGTGATCTGGTACATAAACAAGTGGAGGAGGATGATGCCTAACCTCCATGTAGGCTGGCTATATAGACATGGGGCATAAGACTAGGAGTAGGGGTAATCCTTCTGTGCTCTGAGCTCATTAGGGATGGTATTGTTCCCATCAATCATTAATCTATAGTTAACATTATATCTTAGAAATTCAGCTCTAATTTCACTTAGTCTACTATTAACCACCCTATAGCAGCTTAGGCCAACCCCCTTGCCATTAGGTCAAATCTCAACAGCCCTCTCCAAAATAGAAAATGTGCCCATTGTATCAGAGAACATACCCAGCTACTTGCTAATTAGATTAAAGTAATACTGAGTTAATCTCTCCACAGGATATTTACCTTAAGCACCACAGTCATTCTTGTTAGTAAGGGTAGCCCCTCTGCAGACCTGGGTAACTAAATGCCCATCAGTTGCTCTAGTCTTTTTTTTATAAAGGTGTGGAACAAATTGTTGTAAAGCATATCAGTAAAAACACACAATATCTGCATATGTTAGACCTTCACAATTTAGCCTCATCAGGAATAGACTGTGCCTTCTCAACCTTGGTGAAATGTTCCCAGAACCCTAGATGAAGGACTTTCTGACCACAGTGCTTATCTGGACTTTGATATCATTCCTCACTCATTAAGCTAACCCAGTAAAATATCAACTGCTTTGTAGTTCACTTGATTACTGACTAGCTATAAAATGCAATAAAAAGTACCTTACCCAAAATGCAAAAATGTAACAGGCAACATACCTCCAGGTCTGTCCTAGGACCTCTCCCATTTGGAATCTGTTTTCATGTAGTACAGACAAACACTAATGACCTTTAGCTAACTAAATTTGCAGACAACTGCAAGTTGGAGTTATTCTTAATTCCCTCTAAGGGGTTAATTAATGCTGCAATACGGCCTTGATCACGCTAATAACTAGTGTTCTAATCATGTCTGTACCACTAAATGCAAAGACAAGTAGCATAGTTACCTTGTTAAAGCTAATGCATTTGCATAGTATCTCATAAATGGAATTTATCTTAAGTTTGTCACTGTGCTGTCAGATTTAGTAGCTTACACAGACAACAATGATATGTCCAATATTGTCAGAAAATCCTTCTGTCTTTCTAATCTCATCTGGTGTGGGTTTTCATCCAGACTCCATTCCATCCTAATTCCTGTTTACTCTGTGCTGATAACCTTATCATAGAATCCAGTGTTCAGTTTGTAATACATAGTTGTAAACAACTCTAGCAGTTAGAAAGCCTTCTGCATTCTACAATCAAAATAATTTAAGGATTAAAGAACTGCTCTTAATTGGACAAACTGCATACTTGGTCCTTATTTTCTGTGCCCTGTCCTGTGAGGTGATCAGTGCCTTGCTTTCTGAACTATGTCAAACCCTGCTGTCTGTGATCTCCTTTTCCTCCAAAAGAAAAGTTCCTTTTGTTAATACCCATTCAGACATTTCGTTTTACACCAGAAATGTCAACAAGTCTCATTTCAGGGAACATTCATCCCTCATCTCCTCACTTGCCTATGGAACAAGCTTTCATTATATATTAGGCAGTATAAAACACAAGCAACATTCAAACTTCAGTGAGATGAATGGAAGCTATACTGTGAATTCATCCAAGGATTCATTGGCCAGAACTATCTAACTATGAAAAATAAACATTATCACAGCATTGTCCCCTCACAGTTAGACATTGCCCATTCGATTCTCAGTTAGAGCGTCTTCTGTGTGGCGACGTGCGTGAATGGGCGTTTCTTTGTTGAAGGTTTGCATGAGGTCCGGCAAGCCAGCACGTAAAACTCTACTGCCAATCATTAGCGGACCGGAGTTCCGCTGTAGTGACCCCTAACCGGGAAAAGCTGAAAGACACAAACAAACATCTCAGTCTTTCCTTTTCTTTTCCTGTTTCTGTTTCTGTCCCTTTTCTCCAACTTATTCCTATTTGTGTTTCTATTTAGTATAATGTGAGCTGAAAATATTTTATCCATATCTACTGGCTTCTTATGCAAAGACAGATAAAGCCCTGACTGCAGAACAGAGGATTCAAGTCGGATTACTGTCTCAGGCACTGGCGAAGCTGGGTAAGGGGCTAGACATTGAGTAAATTATACTAACTTATTCATCTAGAGGAGAGGGTCACACAATAAGGCACATTGCTGTACTTGATCTCTGGTGGAGGTAGGAATGGTCAGGGTCTGTAGTCCACTGGGGGACAAGGCATTGGGTGCATGCCAACACCTCAGACATACATTCTTGTGCAGAGGGAGAGGTTAGGCCTTAAAAGAAAAGTATTTACTCAACAGCACTGTGCACAGCCCCGTATGCCTCAGTCTTCTCATTGGATCTGCATGTAGCTGGAAGACATCTTCAGGGATGGGTTCAGTAGACCTGGTGGATCAGGAGATGGAGCAGATGATGGTCAGCTGTGAGTAAGAAAAAAATGGGAAGAAATATTTTAACCATACTTCCCAAATTAGCTCTGCCTCCTTCCATCATCTTCAGAAAGATTACCTCATTATCAAGAGTTCTTTTTCTATGGCACTGTTGGCTAACCCTATAATAATTGATATATTACTGGTTTAGTATAAAAGTATGAATCTAACTATGAAACTACATGTAGTGATAAGAGACTACTCATAGGTTCATAGGTTCATAGGTAGGTACTAGGCTATCGGCCTTGGGGCCTATGCAAGCCCAGACAAAAAGGTACCCTGGCTTTTGCAACCCAAGAAAATTATTTTCCTGTGCCACTGTCGAGCAAAGCCACAGAGGTGATCCCCGGGGTGAATTTCCTACTTCCCATCCAGTCATCAAGATTTTTCTTGAAGAGTGCTAATGAGGAGCTTTGTTTGATATAGATAGGTAGTTTATTCCAGAGTATGGGAAGTCTCTGGGACAGGAATCTATCCCTTCAGCATGTTCTGCTTAATGTGGTGACAAGGTTTAGGTCCCTAGAGCGTGTAGCTCGGAGGGATTGGGATTTCTTTAAGTGGAGCATGTCCAACAGCTCTGGGTTTGACATAGCTTTGTATGTTAGGCAGAGATCACCTCTGAGTAGGCGATATGCGATGGAGTAAAGCTGGAGTTTTTTGAGACTGTCTGCATAGGGCATCTGTTTGAGGCCAGTAATCTTCTTTGTGAGGTATTTCTGCGGCCTTTCCAGTTGTTGTAGATGTCTTGTGAGGTACATACCAAAAGGGGCATTGTACTCTATAATGGGTTTAATGAGTGATGAGTAGAGGGGAACAATTACCTCTTTTTTTCTGGATGAGAAACCTTTTGTGATGAGGTGTGCCACGTAGAAGGATTTCCTGACTACTGTGGTGATGTGATTATCAAAGGAGAGACTACTGTCCACCTGTGTCCCAAGGTCTCTTATCACACTTTCGGTGTTAAGTATGCTAACGCCTATGTTGTAGTTCATGGGTACAGAGTTTTTACAAAAGGGGATAACAATGCACTTTTGGCATTGAGCATGAGGCCATGGCTTTGACACCAGGCATCTGTCTCAGTGAGGCCCTTTTGTAGGATGTCCACATCATTAGGAGTTTAGATTATGGCTCCTAGTTTGCAGTCATCTACAAACTTCGTTAGCCAAAGACCTTCTGTGTTAGCCTGCACTTCAGAGAAGTAGATACCAAACAGGAGAGGACCCAGGACTGAACCCTGTGGTACTCCACTTGTCACTGGTCTGAAGTCAGATTTGGAGTCTGTTACTTTCACAGTGTGGGTTCTGTCAGTGAGCCAGTTGTCAACCCATCTTGTGACATAGGGATTTATACCTAGTTTAGTGAGTTTATCTATAATTCCAGAGTGGGGGATAGTGTTGAAAGCCTTGGCAAGAATCTAGATAGGCTGTGTGAACCACCTTACCCTTGTCTACGGCTTTGTTGACTTCTTCAAAGAAGTCTATCAGGTTTAGGAGACATGATCTGCCTTTTACAAACCCAAACTGGGTGGGATCCTGAGTTTGGAGATTACCAATGTCTTTGTTTAAAAGTTCCATTATGATATGTTCTATGGCCTTGCAGACCAGGCTCGTCAGGCTAATGGGGCGGTAGTTCCCGGGGTCCGTGGTGGCTCCCACCTTGTGGAGTGGGATAACCATTGCTGTGCGCCATTCAGCAGGCACAAAGCCTGAGGTGAGGCTATGATTGAACATGGTACTTAGGTGGGGTGCCAGTTCGTTCTGTAGTTCGTGTAGAATGCAGACTGGGATGTTGTCTGGTCCCATGGATGCTGTGTTCTTGGCTTTGGAGAGTGTGGTTTTTACCTGTGCAGCCATGATTACAGGAACTTTGCATTCTTCCGATATAGAGATGGGCTCTTTAAGGGGTGAGAGGGGGGTAAAGTTAGCACTGAACCTATCTGCCAGAATGTTGGCAATATCAGTTGGGTCTGTATATTTAGTGCCATTGTGCTGTAACTCAGAGCAGATCTGAGTGTTGCCATGGAGATTCTTTACATAGCTATAGAATGCTTTGCAGTTGTCTTTAGAATCAGTGGCGACTTTTTTTTGTAACTAGCTTTGGAGGATTTTATCAGGGATTGCAACTTCTTACTGAGGCTGACCAGGGAGCTCCTCCACTCGTGGGATTTTACTCTCTTTTGCAAGAGTTTCTTCCTTCTGTTGTACAGTTTGTTTATGGCAGGGGACCACCAGATTGACTTCCTTTTTTTGGAGGATAGTGTCTTGGTTCTGTTTGGGATAGCACGATCCATGCACTCATGTAAGTGCTTATAAAGTGCAATTGTGTTTCTTTTGTTAGGACTGTAGTTTTTCCTGCACAGGTATGTTTGTCTGCAGGATTCCTGCAAATACTATAAAAGGGTTAATCCTTTTTTGTGATCATATTACCTTGCCTAGAAATGTAACACTGGATTAAAATGTTCCAGGCAGAAGTTTGCAAACAATATAAAACAGCTAAATGCATGGTAAAATAGCTTGTATTTACTTCAGTTAAAATTATAAAGAAAACATTACTGTAAAAGAAAAATTCTAGTGGCTGATATGTACAGTTCCTGTCTCACCTGTGCCTTGGAAAGTCTTACATATTGTGGCGATATATTGGTACTTATTTGAATTCTCATAACCTGAGCATCAAACACTAAAACACCTTACATGTGAAAATATGTATAGTAAACTCTGACAAATAAGCTTTTAACTAACAGAGTTTACCTCTGTCACTTTTAGTTGAAGGTGGTGATTATCACATGTTGGAAGTGTCAAAACGGAAAAACATAAACTCTTCCTGTTGAGTGAGAACTCTGATTACGTGAGCATAAATGGGGTTTGTTATAACTCCAAAGCTTTCAGAAATACCAAAAGCTTTGGCATTAGTTGTAGGAGTGCGTGTGTAAGTATTTGTTGGTTAAGGTTAGTGGGCTAGGGAAGGGGATAGGTTTCATGTTTTGCATCTGTTTGTGTTTGTTATGGAATGTGAATTTGTGCATGTGAGTGTCTCCATGTTGGGATTAGATTAAGGTTTAGGAATGCCGATAGCTTTAGTGCTACATGTATGTGAAGTGTGTTTCTATGATTGTGTTGTCTTTTGGTACTATTAAGTAAAGAGTTTTTGGAAAAGTAAAGAGTAGGGGTTAAGTTAGGGGGCAACAGGGTTAAGGTTAGGGTTCACATACATGGGTAAGGTGATATGAGGGGGGAAGCCTCTTGTCCAGTCTTACTCATGTTTGCTAACACTTACACATCTGTTGCTGCTGCCTCTAACTCTAATCCTACACATTACCCTTACCAAAATTCCTTTTCCCAAGAGTACCACTATTCTGATAAATTATGTCTGAAAGTTTTATTAGGCTTTTTTCTTGAGCAATCACAAAAAGAGAATGTTTGCTCACTTTTTGTGATCAATAAAGTTTTGTTGTTTTTTTCACCAAAGTTAGTGAGTTTCAAGTGCATAAATAAATGAATGAATAATAATTGATTTGTGAAAATAACGACTGAGCTGTTGGCATAGTATTTCATCTATTAAGTACTTTAGACATGGTGTAAGGTGGACATCTTGCATGATATCAGTAATTAGCACAGAGTCAGGCAACATCTGTAGTAACAGTATAAAGTTTTCCATTTTTGCCAAATCTGTATATAGACAGTTTCCATTGGAAATAATATGCATTATGAATAGAGTTGTCTGTTATTTAAAGTAGTGGTTTACAATATTCTTCATGTATCTTTCTCTACCTTTCTCAGGGTCCCTTCTTGATATGGTTGTGCTTCCTGAGGTGCCTCACTTGTGGACTTTTGGTGACATGGAGCAGACTCCAAATAATCTACATATAAATTTTATAATTCACATGCTCTGCTTATGTTTTGTATTTAATCCTAAAACCTGTTGCCTTCTGTAGCACTGAAAGCAGTTTCTGCCCTTTCCACAAAGGGTCAGTCACAACATAAGACCTGAATGATATAGTTCATCCCATAATAATTTAATTAGATTTCTACTGAACCTTGAATACATCTCTTTTTTTCCTCTTTTTTTTTGTTTTTTATTTCTCTATAGAATTGTCCCTGTAAGTAGATAGATATGTATGTAACAGTGAGCTCTGCAGTTTGAACACCAGTCTGTGGGATATATTTTTATGGAAATTATAAATATTATGGCAGCCTAAAACAAAGAAATTTGTCCTCTATAATAGCTTCATTTTCTTAGACCACAGCAGTCCCATTGGTACTTTCTCCTTTAACTGTGCTCCATTTATTGTGTTTAGCAGTCCACTGTCTACCTTCCTTAAGTTTATTTCTCTTTTTCTGCAACAGTTAGTTCTGAGCCAGTATTTTTCCAGAGCTGTGCTCCTGCATTCTGTCTTACTTTTTCTTATTGTTTTTCTGATTTGTGGATGATGGGGTAGCATTTGGATGTTGCATTTCAAAGTTCATAGAAACTTCCTTATATTACACAGTTGTTCAGTCAAGGGCAATTTTTTATCGTATCACCATTAGTCAGGTCAAGGTGATACTGGACTAACTCTCCTACTAAAGCTGTGTTGTAGAGCAACAAAATCAAGACTTTCATCAACTAGTTAAGAGGCCTTTTAAAATGCACTGTTCCTTTTGCTTACCTCTCTCAGTAGATTTGTGACTGTTTAAGTTCAGTTACTAATTGTTTTTTCTCTGTCTCTTTGTCAAGTTTTCAGCCTCGCTAATGCGCAGGCTCACTCTGCTGCCCAACCCTACCCTCAATTCCCACTCAAACCCTCTTACTTGACATTTATACTTCCATAGCACCACCCACATAGTCCTCAAACTAATACCATCAGTTCCTTCCAGAAGAAAAACAATCAATAGAAGTACTCCCAGTATTAAAAGAAAAACGAACAATGGAAGTACTCCCAGTATTAAAAGAAAAATAATCAATAGAAGTACTCCCAGTATTAAAAGAAAAACAAACAATGGAAGTACTCCCAGTATTAAAAGAAAAACAAGCAACAGAAGTACTCCCAGTATTAAAAGAAAAACAAACAATTGAAGTACTCCCAGTATTAAAAGAAAAATAATCAACAGAAGTACTCCCAGTATTAAAAGAAAAACAAGCAATAGAAGTACTCCCAGTATTAAAAGAAAAATAATCAATAGAAGTACTCCCAGTATTAAAAGAAAAACAAACAATGGAAGTACTTCCAGTATTAAAAGAAAAACAAGCAATAGAAGTACTCCCAGTATTAAAAGAAAACAATCAATAGAAGTACTCCCAGTATTAAAAGAAAAACGAACAATGGAAGTACTCCCAGTATTAAAAGAAAAATAATCAATAGAAGTACTCCCAGTATTAAAAGAAAAACAAACAATGGAAGTACTTCCAGTATTAAAAGAAAAACAAGCAACACAAGTGCTCCTAGTATTAAAAGAAAAACAAACAATTGAAGTACTCCCAGTATTAAAAGAAAAATAATCAACAGAAGTACTCCCAGTATTAAAAGAAAAACAAAGAATGGAAGTACTCCCAGTATTAAAAGAAAAATAATCAATAGAAGTACTCCCAGTATTAAAAGAGAAACAAACAATGGAAGTACTCCCAGTATTAAATGAAAAACAAGCAATAGAAATACTCCCAGTATTAAAAGAAAAACAATCAATAGACATACTCCCAGTGTTAAAACCCACTCTGGTTTACCACTCAAGACTCTCACTCAGACTGTTTTAATCCTTGCCCCTTATAACTATCAAATGAAATCTCTGCAACCAATCCAGTACCCTCCTAACATTTTCTAATCTTAATTTACAACAAAGATAAAACCCGAGTTAAATGCATTAAATAAGATGCCCTTAACTCAGATAATTTTACTATTCCTCCTCACTCTTCCAGCCTTCATCACCAATTATCAAATCCACCTCCTTCAAATACTTAGGACTTCAACTAATCCTCACAAACAATATCAACATCTACCCAGCCTGTCTTTTTCCATAACACCCTACCTCTACAAACAAACCATATCTGATTCATTTTTCTATAAATATCTCAACACTAAGTATCCAAATTTACAATCATGTACCAAACCGAGACCATAATGTAACTGGTCACACTCTTCCCTCTGTAAAATATCAGTTCAAAAAATCAGCAGAGATATTCACCCTGACCCAAGTTCCACTGTTCATAAAAACATCACCAGTAACCCAATACATCTCAGCAAAAAAAAAAAAAAAAAAAAAAACAGAACCCACAGCCACCTTCCTAAATATGAACCTAAGAGGTATATAGATTCATAGATTAGTACTAGTCTAACTGCCCTTGCAAACCATTTTAAGCCTAGACAATTATCGCCTGTGAGATTCAAACCCTGTACCTTGTGTTTGTAAGGCAAACATATTAACCATTAGGCCATCCTCCCAACCCCAATTGTATATGCAATAAAATCCATGACATTTATGCCTACCTTGCCACATACACTCATGATGCAGTAATAGCTACTGAAACCTCATTAAAAAGGATAATGAGATCACTCACCCCAGGACACAATATACTCAGGCATGATAGACAAAGCAAGCGTGCAGATGGTGTAGCAATTATCTATAAAACTACCTAACGATCACCTTAGTTCCACAGTAAATACCCTTATCTAACAATGCTCAACTTTTAACACTCCTAAAAATCAACACTAGGAAAACTATATGTTTAAAAGCAATATATATACCAACAGGGAATAACATCAATACGTCTGAAAGCATCCTGTATTGGAAATCCCAACAAATTAACCATGAAGCTATAATACATGGAGACTTGAATATAGATTGGCAAATTTTAAATTCCGCTACGCTCACTGAATCTATAAACTTGTACAACTTCAGACAATAACCACACCTACTAGAATCAACTTCAGGGAGACATTCAACATTAGACTGGATTCTTACAAACAAACCAGACAAACTGACAAAAGTAGGCTGCCTGTAAGATAGCATAAGTGACCACACATATGCCACTAGAACTCACCATAACATAGATAAACATGTTATTTATAATCAAATATGAAATACAACCAATTTCAGCAAAGATATTTTCAGTGAAACACTAAAACAATATAACTGGAATGTACTTAGAACAATTCTGCTAGATACTGCTGTAGAACACTTTAATAACATAATGATTGGATAGGTAACCATACATTTACTTTATATCCGCCATATTTTAAGATAAATGGCGATTTTGATAATAACGTAACTGCCGAATTACATGCTATACCACAAAGGAATAATACAGTTAGGTATGTGACTACTTTTGGTAATAGAGTTTCTTCAATTAAACGTATTTTATATAAGTATTGGTCGGTATTGACTGCATCCCCTGAGATATGTAGGCTATTGGGCACCAAACCCTATTTTTCCTATAGAAATATGCGAACAGTTAAAAGTAGGTTATGCTACAAAGATTTTAAAGGTAAAACTAAAATTGGTGCTAATACGAAGTTTCTTGGTTTGACTCGGCTTGGTACTTCTAAATGTTTCTTGTTGCTTAGATATAGCTGACACTTCCACTTCTTCTTCTTACATTCACCCTACTACTTACAGAAATTATAGGTTTAATGTTATAGCAAACTGTAACACAATTAATGTTATATATATATGGCTACCTGTATTAAGTGTTGTTCATTCTATATAGGTAAGACTACTCGCAAGCTAAAGGATAGGATTATTGAACACAAGTCTGAGATTAGGAGGGAAAATCTAAATAATGCCCTATTCAAGCATATACAATTAAGTGGAGTTGAACATAAGTTCAGGTTTAGGGTCATAGATGTTGTTCTATCCTCTATCAGGGGTGGTGATATTAATAATATCCTTGAGACCAGAGAATATGAGTGGATACTCCGATTGGCAGCGGATCGTCCACCTGGTCTAAACTCTGCTATAAATCTTAAACCTATTCTAATGAAGTTACAACGTATTAAATTATGAAATGTGTATTCATTTAGTTGTATTGTATTAAATTTTGATATGTAGATGTATATATATATTTTTTATATACTTTTTTTACATATGTTTTATAGATATAATATTAATTTGGTGTTTTGGTCACATGATATGGGCTGCTATCATGTGACTTGTGGGCTCTTATTTAAAACAAGTGATGTTCTGAATGTAATTGTTTTAGTATTGAGAAAGGGTTTTACCCGAAAACTTTGCTGTTTTGATAAAGTTTTTTTCCAACGTGCTGTGTTTTCTTCATTGGACTTTTTTTATTCAGCGCCTGTTTTGTTGAACCATACATTTACCCCAAGGTTTACACCTGTGACCCTCTTGGACAGGAGCAGTAGGTGCTGATCATGGTTACAAGGGTAAAAATTGGCCAGGCTTGTAAGGCCCCTTGGGACATTAGCTTATTAACTTCCTATGATCCTATGAACATATTCTTACAGACCTTAAATAATCTAGCACCAGTGTGTAATAAAACCACGCACCATGACTGACAAAAGAAACAAAACCAAATCATGATAAAAAGGGATAAAGCCTGGAAAAGTCTGTATCAAAATAGAACTCAAAAAGCCTTCCAGCAATTTAGACATCTTATAAACCTTACAAAACTCCATATCAGACAGGATAAGCAAACATACTATACTATATCAACCTACAAGACAAACATAAAAACAACCAAAAACTTTTTTGGTATCACTAAATAACCTATTCCACGTTGCCAAGACCATCACTTCCTCTCCCAAAGCAGACAATACGACAGACTCTATCCTGACGCAGTTTAATTCCTACTTTATACAATCAATATTATCTCTCTTAACACTAATACATCTGCCTCCCCCACCCCTGTCCCACCAAAACCACCCACAGCTGTTCAATTTTAGTCCAGTACCTACTTCACTCATAAGGAAGTTGCTCCTTAAACTAAAAACTACTTCTGTAGGTGTAGACTAGCTACTATCAGACTAACTAAAATGGCCACAGAAGTCATAGCCTTCCCTGTGTCCATACTAATTAATAAATGCATAGCATAAATATATATCTCATCACTATGGAAACAATCCTACATCATACCACTGCACAAAGGTAGCACATCTACAGAGTTTAATAACTACAGACCAATAGTGATTACCCCCCTCTAAAATATTAGAGAAATGCATCCATATGCAACTGATGCAATGCCTAACCTCAAATAACCTGCTCTCAGAAACACAACATGGCTTTAGGCCCTAGCACAGCACCAGTACTGCTCTACTACATTTTACCAATATAATAAACTGCCATAGAAACAGTGGTCTGCTTGTACCCATCATGTTCTTAGACTTGTCAAAGGCATTTGATATTGTCATGCACCAGCAAATGCTCATTTGACTGTCCTCTATAGCACTTTCACAACACTCCTTGTTGTGGTTTCTTAGTTACCTATCTGGAAGGCAACAAGCCATTAAATGGCAACAAACCTACTCATCTTTTCAACCAGTTACTACAGATGTCCCTCAGGGCTCTATCCTGGGTCCTCTCCTGTTTAATATATTTATTAATAACCTTTACACCTCCATTCACCATGTTAGTTTAGTTCAGTATGCAGATAATTCAACATTAATATCTGCGGCCTCAACAATAAATAAGCTCCAAGACATTACCCCAAAATCTTTCTCCTCTGTAGAAACCTGGCCAAAAGAATCAAACCTCCTACTCAACTCCAAGAAAACTATGTTAATGTTTTTTTACCTGAAAGAAGTTGCCAAAATCAAAAGCAATCTTTGACTATAAAGTCAGCAAGTAATACTGTAATTGAAACTGTAACTCACAGTAAACTTCTAGGTGTTAATAACAGATGATGTCGCTCATCCCTCCCTAACATGATGTTGAACAGGTGGGGTAGTTCGTTTAGATGCTTTATTACATAGAAACATATCAGGATGGATAGCAGCATCATAAAATATAAATTAACTGGTTAACAGCCAGATCTTACAGACATACATGCTCACATCTCAACAGCTTACTACAAAATGGCAGCCAGGCTCGTGCATCCTCAGTATTTATACATTTGTGCAAGCCTTAGATAGCTTCTTAAGGATACATACACACACATTGATCTACATTGTCCCTCTTAAAAAGATTGCCCTTAGACGAAAATAACATTGGAGTTAGACACGCATTACTATAGACATTAAAAACAAACACAATGTTTATGTCTAAGTTTCCATATATCTATAACATGGTCTAGAGATGCGGCTGGAGCTGGAAACATAACAATCTGGACTGGGTTTAGCAATAGGGACAATCTTCGGTGAACAACTTGTATCAGGAACATCTGGATTCCTCACAGGAATGGGAATATTCCCTGGAACTGGAACACTAGATAACTCACTCTGAGACAAAGAGAGTCTTTCTCACAGGCTATGTGCTGTGGTATAGGCTTGGACACCAGCATCAAATGTTTCTGATTCCACTGAAACTCTACTCCTTGTGATTCCATAATGTACAATCTCAGCTCTGAGCAAATATTCTTTATGGCTCCAATCCGATCATAACCTTTGGATGTTTGCATCCTTACCACTTCTCCTTCTCGTAATGGATTGAGCGGTCTGCTGGTCTTATCGTAGTAGGATTTCTGGGTGAAATGCTTTTCAACAGATTAGTTTTTACTGACCTATTGTTCTTGACACATGGAACCAACAATTGACTACTGATTGGTAAAGTGGTTCTGGCTTGTCTCGACAGAAGCAGGTGAACCAAGATGTTTAACATGAGGAATATTTCTGAAACTCGAGATTCAGGAAAATATTACTATTGTCTCATTTTGACTTCTCTAGTAACTGATTTGCACTTTGAACTGCATGTTCTGCCAAACCATTTGACTGCAGATACTCTGGTCTACTTGTGACATGAGTAAAGTCCCACTCTTCGGCAAATCTTTTGAACTGTTGGCAATAGCAATCTAGTTTACCTCAAGATATGCAGCCTTATTTTCTATACAGAGATGAGATTTTGTCTGACAATGGTTATTATTATGAAAAGTCTGAAAGATATTGTTCCAAAGTCCTTGCAACAAGAGTACATCACTATCTTGCATCATGGCCACCCAGGAGTAGATGCTACCAAAAGAAGGGTGAGAGGACTAGTATTTTGGCCTTCTATAGCACGAGATATTGAGAGAGTGCTATTATCTTGTTCCATGTGTAACAGTACAAAACCACATCAACAGAAAGAACAACTTCAGCTAAATCAGATTCCTGTACTACCTTGGTCGACAGTAACTACCGACATTTTTGAATGGAATGGTCAACATTATTTTTTATTAGCAGACTCATTCAAATTGGTTTAAGATTGACCTACTTCCCAATCTAGCATCCAATACTGTCATCACTAAGATGAAGCATCATTTTGCAGTCCATGGTAGTCCACACAAAGTTATTTCTGACAATGGCAGACAGTTTATAAGCCAACAGTTCAAAAGATTTGCCGAAGAGTGGGACTGTACTCATGTCACAAGTAGACCAGAGTATCCGCAGTCAAATGGTTTGGCAAAATGTGCAGTTCAAAGTGCAAAACAGTTACTAGAGAAGTCCAAATGAGACAATAATGATATTTTCCTGAATCTCTTGAATTTCAGAAATATTCCTCATGTTAAACATCTTGGTTCACCTGCCCAGAGACTTCTGTCGAGACAAACCAGAACCACTTTACCAATCAGTAGTCAATTGTTGGTTCCATGTGTCAAGAGCAATAGGTCAGTGAAAACCAATCTTTGTAAGGTCAGATTATAAACAGTCTACATTTGTACACAGTCTACATTTGTAGTTAATACATTAAAGAATCATAACATTAGAACACATTTACATATGAATAAGCAGTACAGCAAACTAGAGTTCTTCTACATAATGTATTTGCAAGGTCAGGTCATACATAGACTACATTTGTACACAGTCTGTATTTGTGGTTAATACCTTAGTTTAGAATCATAACATTGGAAGACATTTAACAGATGAATGAGCAGTACAGCAACATAGTGTTTTACTATGTAATTTCTTTCCTAGACAGTAGCTGAAGAGAATAAGTGTTAAGCCTAATTCTGAATCTCCTCAGATTTTAAATTCAGAAGTTTGAGTGGTGTTGGTATGGTAGGGCCTATATGTTAGATAGGGCTAGTGGTTATGGTTAGTTCAGATCAGGCTAGTGGTGATAGGAGAGGATTAGTCAGGAGTGGAACAAGGGCACAGCCATCTGTTCAAAAGTTGTTGTTTTATGGTTGATTTAAAGTGGGCAGTAGATGTAATAGAAGTAATGTTTTCTGGTAAAGCATTCCAGATTTTTCCAATATAGTTTGAGAAGAGGGAGTCCCCAGCTTGTTTTTTGCTTGTGCTGACTTTAAATGTTGTTTGCTAGTGGATCTTAGTGTTCTACTGGTGGTATAGGGTTGAACTAAGGTTTGTAGGGCAGGTACTTTTTCAGGTTCATATAGTATTTTATGAGTCATAGTTAACTGGTTGTTATGAAGGATGTGTGGGAGTTCAAGCCAGTTGAGTTGTTTGAGAGCATCGCAGTGGTGGACTCAAGCTGGTAAGTTTGAAGCAAATCTAGCAATTTTGTTATAGCAGGATTCAAGTTTTGCAATCTCAGTTTTCTTAAGGTTTGTGAGTATGGGAGCTGCATATAGTAAAGTTGAAATTAAGTGGGACTGGGCAATGGTAACTTTAGTATTTTTGGTGAAGTACTGTTTATTCCTATATAGGGTTCCTTTTTTGTATACTTTTTAAACTGTTTGTGAAATGTGAATGTCGAACTTTAGATTGCTGTCAATTTCCTCACCTAAGAGTTTGGTGTGTGAAGTTGGGAAGATAATGGTGTTATTTAGTGACATAATGTTAAAGGTATTAGGGGTTATGGTTGTTTTAGTGAGTTGGAATATCATAAGTTTTGTGTTTTGGGGATTTAAAATTAGTTGTGCGTTAGTAAGCTAGGTTTCAACTGCTAGGAAGGATTGCTGAGTAAGGGTATGCAGTTGTTGTATTGTGGGGATGACGCATATTACTGTTGAATCATCCACATATTGCATGAGAGAGGCTAGTGGGGTTGAAGTGTGTAGGCTATTAGTAAATATAGAAAAGAGTAATGGACCTAAAATTGAGCCTTGGGGGACATCCATTGTCACTGGTACTGGAGTGGATAAAGTCTGTTGCCATGAGACTACTTGTTGGCGACCAGTCAGGTAGTCCTGGAACCAGGCAAGAGTATTATGGCAAAAGTTTAGTTTGGAAAATACATTTAATAGTTTGTTGTGGGAAACCATATCAAAGGCTTTTGATAGGTCGAGGAAGATGGATGATCATCATCATCTTCTTTCGGCTGTTCCCGTTAGGGGTCGCCACAGCGGATCACCTGTTTCCATTTCTTCCTGTCCTCTGCATCTTGCTCTGTCACACCAACCACCTGCATGTCCTCTCTCACTACATCCATAAACCTTATCTTAGGCCTTCCTCTGTTCCTGTTACCTGGTAGCTTCATCCTTAGCATCTTTTTCCCAATATACTCCGCATCCCTTCTCAGCACATGATACATAGTTGTTATTATTCTGATGATAGTTGACAGTGTTGGTAAATGCCATTAGGGCTGTAGATGTACTGTGAAAGGCACGGAAGCCATGCTGAGTGTTGGTTAGTAGTTTGTGGGTATGCAGGTAATCAGAGACTTGCATGTGAATGACGCTCTCTAGAATTTTGGATAGGCGTGACAATATTGCGATGGGTCTGTAGTTGGTGAGTTCTGCTGAGGAACCACCTTTATGAAGTGGTATAATGTGTGAGATTTTTCAAATGGCAGGGACATAATGTTCAGTTATGGATCTGTTGATACAAATTGATACAGGGTAGGCTATCCCATCTGCTATTAGTTTTAGGAACTCAGCAGGCAGGTTATCTGCAGCTAAAGTGGTGGGTTTTAACTTCTTAAGTAGTTTTTTGATTGCCTGTGTAGGCATGGGTTGCAGGGAGAAGCTGGATTTGGTGCTGGGAGAGATGGAGGTAAGGGGAGGTGAGGTTACTGTGGGTGTTTGGTTATTGGCTAGAACTAGTATAGTTTCAGTAAAGTATTTATTGAATATGGTGGTTGTATCATTCGAGTTATTAGTAGTATTCGGAGGAGATGTCCTGACTTTGCCTGGTTGAAGTATGTTATTTATAGCTGACCAGAATTTTTGAGGATTATTGAGATGCTTTGTTTGTATCTCAGTGTAGTAATTTATTTTATCTTTTTTAATTTGCTGCTTTGCTATATTTCTAAGTTCCTGGTAGTATAGTAGGGTGGGTTAGGATTTAGTTTTGTTCCTTGTTACCCAGGCTTTATCTCTCGATTTGAGAATTGACAGTGTTTGTTTTGTTAGCCATGGGGTTTGATTTGATTTGACATGTATATTTCTACTGGGGGCTTGAGAATTTAGTATAGCTAGGAAGGTAGAGTTAAGGTATTCAATTGCATCCTGTAGGGGTAGAAGTTTCAAGGGTGTCCAGTTACAGTGTTTGAGAATATCTATAAAGTTAAAGTTAATGGTTAAGGTTAGTTTTTTTTTGTTTCGTATTTGTTTGAATGTTGTTTGTTTGGGTAGGCTGGCTCAGTTCCTTAGTAGATAGGTTGAATAGTGGTCACTGAGACTGTCTGGCAGACAGCAAAAGTAAGAGTATAGCTTGGGCCTATTGATTAGTATCCAGTCTAGTAAGGAATATTTGTTACTTGGTTTATTGATTCTAGTGGGTGTTTAGATAAGTTGTGTGAAGCTGTGCAGGTTTATGCATTTTTTAGGTTTTGGGGAGATGTAGTCTAACCAGTCAATATTAAAATCACTCATAATAATAGTCTCCTGAGGTAGAGTTGCACTACACCAGTGCAGTATGTTTTCTAGGACTTGTGCATTATCCCTGGAGGCATATAGAGTCCTATTTTACATATATATATATATATATATATATATATATATATATATATATGTATATGCTTTTTTGGATTTACCTTTAGTTTGACGGATATAACATTGGCATTATTGGGGGATTGGGGATTGGAGGTTTTTTATCTAAGGATACTATGGAGTGGTGGTCTTTGAAAAGTAGGGATACACCTCCCCCCTTTTAGCAAGTCTGTCTGTCTGTATGATATGTCCTGGGGGAAGTATTTCATTGTTGGTTGTGGATGGTTTTAGCCATGTTTTGGTGAGAAGTACAATATCTGGATTGTAGAGGGAGAGATTGGCATGCAGTTCATGTACTTTATTGTTTATGCATCTTATGTTAATATTCAATAGAAAGAGGTCAGATTTGGTCCTAGGAGGGATGGTAGTGGTATGGGGGGGGTGGTGGTTGTGAATGTATGATAGTTTGAGTGTTTGATCTATGTGGACTATGCATTGGGCCAGTGTTTGGGTGAATGTCACCACTAAGGGATAGTTTGTTAACTAAGTGGAGTACAGTTTTAAGGAATGTGGCTATTTCTGTGTTACAGAGCTCAGATTTACTGGAAATACTAGGATGAGGAGAAGGGAAACCTGCATATGGTGAAATGTTGATATGTTACATGTGGAGCTACATATGTGGACGTTTACTGGTGATGGTGTTGGTTGGGAGTAGCTGGATGTGGAGTGAGGGGAGGTGGATTTGTTTAGATGGATGTGATAGGAGGTTAAGTGCGTTACAGTGGTTAAGAGTAGTAGAGTGATTGTTAGAGTGTACTGTTGGTTAAAGTATTTAATCAGGAGTTGTGAGGTGTTGGCTAGACCAAATGTGAGGTGCACTTAGACCAAATCTTGAAGCATCACATGAAAGATTGATTGGCTTGTGAACATCATAGTATCTGAGTGTTGGTGGACTGGTAATTCTGTTTCAGGATAGCAAATGCTCTTTGGTGCTGTTCTAACCAAGAGCAGGATACATCTTTATGTGTCAGCTCTCTGAGTGGTGCTGATATTTGACTCAAGTCTGGAATGAAATGCCTAGATAGTTAACCATGCCAAGAAAATGTTGCAGGGCTTGTCTGGAGCTGGCATCTCGAGAATGACTATTTGCTTAGAAGGGTCTAGTCAAAGGCCTGAACTAGTAAATAAATGACCAACATAAGTAGCTTCTCATAGCCTGAATATGTATTTCTGTGGATTGAGGTTAAGATTCACTTGATGTGCTCTTTCCAGACCTTTTCTGAGGTTTCTGTCCTGCTCACCCTCACCATTACCTCCTACTAGTATGTTGTTTGCTATAATAACACAAGGATACCCAGAAAATATTTGCTCCATTGCATGTTGAAAGACTTCACTTGCAGAATTTATCCCAAATGGCATTCTCAAAAATCTGTACCTTCCATATGGAGTACTGAAAGTAGTTAACAATGAGGATTTCTTGTCAAGCAAAATTTGCCAAAATAAACTCTTTGCATCTAAGATAGAAAAAACAGTGGCATTTGGCATCAGAGCAGCAACTTCTTTGACTGTATGCATTGGATGATGAGGTATTTTCTGTGCCTTATTCAAATCTCATGGATCAGCACATATTCTTATGTCATCTGAGCTTTCCTTATGAGCTACCACCATGGAAGACACCCACTCAGTTGGTTCATCTACTGGACAAATCACACCTTGTTGCACCATTTTATATAGCTCAGCTTTAACTCTGTTCTGCATAGCTGTTGGAACTTTCTGGTCTGGTCTGATAACTGGACTGCATCTGGGCCTAACTTCATGGAGTACACAACTGGAAACTTGCCTAGTTCATAGGTTCATAGGTAGGTACTAAGCTATTGGCCCTAGGGCCTATACAAGCCTAGCCAAAAAGGTACCCTGGCTTTCGCCACCCAAGAAAATTATTTTCCTGTTCCCCTGTCAAGCAGAACCACAGAAGTGATCCCCGGGGTGAATTTCCTATTAACCATCCAATCATCAAGATTTTTCTTGAAGAGTGCTAATGAGGAGCTCTGATATAGATAGGTAGCCTGTTCCAAAGTATGGGAAGTCTCTGGGACAGTAATCTATCCCTCCAGCATGTTCTGTTTATTGTGGTGGCAAGGTTTAGGTCCCTAGAGCGTGTAGCTTGGAGAGATTGGGATTTCTTTAAATGGAGCATGTCCAACAGCTCTGGGTTTGACATAGCTTTGTATGTTAGGCAGAGATCGCCTCTGAGAAGGCAATATGCGACAGAGTAAAGCTGGAGTTTTTTTAGTCGGTTTGCATAAGGCATCTGTTTGAGGCCAATAACCCTCTTTGTGAATTATTTTTGCAGCCTTTCCAGTTGTTGTAGATGTCTTGTGAGGTACATACCAAAAGGGACATTGTACTCTATAATGGGTCTAATGAGTGATGAGTAGAGGGGAACAATTACCTCTTTTTTTCTGGATGAGAAACCTTTTGTGATGAGGTGTGCCACATAGAAGGATTTCCTGACCACTGTGGCAATGTGATTATCAAAGGAGAGACTACTGTCCACCTGTGTCCTAAGGTCTCTTATCACACTTTCGGTGTTAAGTAGACTATCGCCTATATGGTAGTTAATGGATACAGAGTTTTTATCAAAGGGAATGACAATGCACTTTTTGGCATTGAGCTTGAGACCATGGCTTTGACACCAGGCATCTGTCTCAGTGAGGCCCTTTTGTAGGATGTTCACATCGTTAGGAGTTTTGATTATGGCTCCTAGTTTGCAGTCATCTGCAAATTTAGTTAGCCAAAGACCTTCTGTGTTAGCCTGTACTTCAGAGAAGTAGATACCAAACAGGAGAGGTCCCAGGACTGAACCCTGTGGTACTCCACTTGTCACTGGTCTGATGTCTGATTTGGAGTCTGCTACTTTCACAGTGTGGGTTCTGTCAGTAAGCTAATTGGCAACCCATCTTGTGACATAGGGATTTATACCTAGTTTAGTCAGTTTATCTATAATTCCAGAGTGGAGGATGGTGTTGAATGCCTTGGCAAGCTCTAGATAGGTTGTGTGAACAACCTTACTCTCATCTATGGCTTTGGTGACTGCTTCAATGAAGTCTATCAGGTTTAGGAGACATGATCTGCCTTTTACAAACCCAAACTTTGTGGGGTCCAGAGTTT
Source organism: Protopterus annectens (assembly GCF_019279795.1). NCBI lineage: Eukaryota > Metazoa > Chordata > Ceratodontiformes > Protopteridae > Protopterus > Protopterus annectens. The sequence goes on along the minus strand of NC_056743.1, from coordinate 1,045,318,399 downwards.
GGAGATCTCCAATGCCTTTGTTTATGAGTTCCATGATGATACATTCCATGACCTTGCAGACCAGGCTCATCAGGCTAATGGGGTGGTAGTTCCCAGGGTCCATTGTGGCCCCCCCTTTGTGGAGTGGGATAACTGTTGTGGTGCGCCATTCAATGGGCACAAAGCCTGAGGTGAGGCTATGATTGAACATGGTACTTAGGTGGGGTGCCAGTTCATTCTGTAGTTCATATAGAAGGTAGCCTGGGATGTTGTCAGGTCCCATGGATGCTGTGTTCTTGGCTTTGGAGAGTGAGTTTTTTACCTGTGCAGCTGTGATTACAGGAACTTTGCATTCTTCCGGTATAAAGATGGGCCCTTTAGGGGCTGAGAGGGGGTTAAAGTTAGCACTGAATCTATCTGCCAGGATGTTGGCAATATCAGTTGGTTCTGTATATTTAGTGTCATTGTGCTGTAACTCAGAGCAGATCTGAGTGTTGCCATTGAGATTCTTGACATAGCTATAGAATGCTTTGTGGTTGTCTTTAGAATCAGTGACGATTTTGTTTTCATAACTAGCTTTGGAGGATTTTATGAGGGATCTCAGCTTCTTACTGAGGCTGACCAGGGAGTTTCTCCAATCATGGGATTTTACTCTTTTTTGCAACAGTTTCTTTCTTTTATTGTAGAGTTTGTTTATGGCAGAGGACCACCAGATTGGCTTCCTTTTTTGGAGGATAGCATCCTGGTTCTGTTAGGGATAGCATGATCCATGCACTCATGTAAGTGCTTATAAAGTGCATTTGTGTAGGATTCAGCAGTCGTACCTGTGTTGTCCATTTGCATGGGTGTCGTGAAGTTTGCCACTTCTGTCTTAAGAAGTTTGAAGTTGGCTTTGGAGAAATTTTTTACGGTTATTTTCCTAATGGGGGGGTGGGAGCGAGTTGTGGATGTCTAGGGTGATGAGCTTGTGGTTGGATCTGACCAACGAGGAACTGACCTCTGGTGTGGAGCACCTGTCACCCATGTTGGTGATGACCAGGTCTAGGATATTGCTGCCCGTGGTGGGGGTGTGGATAAGTTGATCCAAGGCATTGGAATTAATGATTTCCAGAAAACATTGAGCAAAAGAGTTAGGACAAGAGTAGTTTTCCCAGTTAATGGTGGGGTAGTTGAAATCACCCATTATTAGGGTGTTGGGTTGTACCTTAATATTTTCCAGTGTATCAAGAAAAGAGGAGTGGGAATCCTGGGGCATGGTGGGGGGTCTGTAGCAAGCTACAATCTGGATTGCGGTTTTGCCCAGAGTTAGTTGAACTTGGATAATCTCCGATGCATTATGCTGAGCGACTAGCTTGGAGGTGTGGATATCCTTAATAAATATGGACATGCCTTCACCTTTAGTGTTTCGGTCCGGGTTTGGTGGCCGAAAGGTGGTGTATGAATTATAGCCTGGTAATGCAGGGGTGCTCTCTGGAGCTTTGAGCCATGTCTCTGTCACTGCACAGATGTCGATGTTATCCATTTTAAGGAGTGCCCTGAGTGAGTGCATTTTGAGGTTTAGACCTCTAGCACTGAGTAGCATTACCCTCAGATTTTGCTTGCTTGTACCTGTTACAGTGGTGAATTTGTCATTTGAACCTTGCCTAAAAAAGGCACTATAGGGGTGGCAAGAGCTTTTGCCTGTAATCGGAATCCCAAGGGCGACAGGTGCAGGCCATCTCTGGCAAAGCAGCGTGGTCTGTTGATCATGTCATCCCAGGCAGACAGATACTGGATTCCCTTAGAATGACACCAGAAGCTTAGCCAATTGTTAAAGTCAATCATTTTGTCCTTGTACTGTGGTATCATTCTGGGTGATGGCAGGATGCTACTCAGGGCTAGGGTCATACCTGCCTGGGCTACAAGATCAGAGAGTTCCTCCATGTCTCTTTTCATGTAGTCCAGGGAGGTACATCTCAGGTCATTCACACCAACATGGACAATGACAGATTCATATTTGTACTTCTTGTGGAGTGACCTGAGTGCGTGCATTATGTGGTGGATCCTGGCACCCGACAGGCAGCTGACAGTAACTTTATCCTTGTTTAGCCTGGTGAGTGGAACATCAGTGTGCCTAACTATAGAGTCACCTATGACTAGAGTGTTGGGTACGTTATGCCTTATGGGCTGTAGTTGAGTGACACACTGAGTATGTGGGCTATGTGTCATTTGGGTTGTGTTAGGGGGGGTGGAGGTTTCTTGCTTTTCTGCTTTGGAGGTCTTGGTTGTTTGTGCAGATTTTTACTGAGAGCCTCCGCAAATGTAGGTGTGTGTTTTGTGCTTGTGTGTGTGTGTTTTGGTGGTGTAGGTTTTGAAGGACTATGTGATGAGTGTGGTGCAGTGCAAATGTTTACCTTCTCCTCTTGACTGTCTAATCCAGTCTTCGGTGAAGAGAGCTTTGCTTCCAGTTTGGCTATATAAGTGCATCTCTCACAGATCATAGTGCTGGGTGGTAGGAGGAGAGGGTTGTCTGTGCACATGAGGCAATGGCTGCATTGTCCCAAGATGCCCAGATTCATCAGGTAGACTGGAGAAAACACCGGGAGCTGACCTTTAGGCATGCCTGGATAGGTGCTTTTTTTATTAAGTACTAAAAACTGTTTTCCTCTAGACAAGTGAGGAAAGTTGAGTGGTGTAGTAATTTTTAGCTTATTTGGTGCTTACAACAAGTTCTGAACAAGTGCTGAGCTCAAAAAAAAACAGATTTGAGTGCTAAAACTAAAAAGCTGGCTAGTTGCAAGGGAAAATTTGAAGAACAGACTTTATGGCGCCAGGAATAGTTTAACCCTAGCTAGGTTGGGGTGGGGGAGTGGGGGCTCAGGAGCTCACAAACAGTCCTGGACACAGCAAATCCATATCTGGACAAGACCTGCCACAGGAAAGGGGGGAAGCAAGCTTAGAATTTTTTTTTTCAGTAAAGTGGAAATGGAGAAAGCTGGAACAGAAGTTAATTCAATGTTAAGAATCTGAGTGGGTTGGCCTTCACAAATGTTCTCTATTAGATTGAATGAACTAATGACACTAGACTGGGAGGAGTGTCACAGATCAAATATACAGTATGGGCGGGCAACTGCAAAGCAACCAAGTATAAAAACACCACAACACTAGACAGAGTGGGTGGGAAAAATTACAGTTCCTTTGTCTTCGAAAAGATCAACACAAGTAGAAAAAATATGTTGGGCAAAATTAGAGTAGTGTTCTTTCAAGCTAACATGATGGAGTTCCATCATTCATTCATTTTAAATGAAAGCAGTCCCATTTTCAAACTATCTCTGAGCCCTAATAATGACTGGACGTGCCATTTGACTACATAAAATAACAAGTTGTAACTTCCTTCAGCAAAGTAACATAAAAACACTACTGAGCCTTCGGTTTGAATTTCTTCACCTCCATAAACAACAGGGTTCCCACACTTTGCCAAATCAAGCCTTTCACCATTACATACCTTAGCAAATGTTTCTGCTAACATAACATTGTGCTTGAAACCTCTGTCAGCTTTAAGCTTTATGGGTTTTCCATTTATCCGAACAGTAAGAAATACTTCATTCTTTGCCCATAGATCTACTGCATTGACTGTTTCATTAAGCACTGACACATCATCAACATAAAAAGTAGGGTCACAGCTCTCTAATTGATCAACTTGTTTCTTGAAATATTCCCTTTTAATAAAAGAATGTGTGCCCTTTGATTTACAAAACCTCTTGAAATTATTCCACTTATTGTATTTGTGGCATTGTTGACTAAAAGTCAAACATTTTTCCTTTTTAGATTCATGATTTCCACCACAGTTATGACAGTTGACAATGAAACTAGGTTGGGGCCCATGCTTTGAGTTTGCTGACTCACTCTTGTGCTTCACTGAGACTGTGCACTCTCTGGAGCTTGCTGGAAAGCTCTGGGGTTTGCCAGTGAGTGCTGCAGGGGCTACAATTGCTGCCATGTGCTTGGGCCTATTTTTTTAATCATGTGTTGCATACTATCAACATGAGTTCTAGAAGTTACTGAAGCATGCATCTCTCATTCATAAGCGTATTTGTGTCCTTTTCTCTGAGCTCGTATATCTAACAAATCTCAATGGCCTTATTCAAAGTTAAATCACTGTCACGAAGCAAAATCATTTTCACAGCATCGTCTTTAATACCACACACAAGTCTGTCTTTTATCAACTCTTCCCTTAAATCATCAAATCTGCACATTTTGGCCCTATTGGTCAAATCAGTTATATATGCTGCAAAAGTTTTACCAGGCATTTGATCCCTTGTGTAAAATAATTGCCTTTCCATTGTAATGTTTGTCTGGGGGTTACACATGTCTCTAAATTTACATTTTAAGCACTCAGGGTCCTCCTTTGACTTAGCTGGTACAACAATATGACAGTTTTCCTCCTGTCCTGCAAAGACAGCAGGTGCATACACAAATGAACATTTCCTTTCAATGGCTTCTGGCACAGCTAAATTAAGTAAAATAAATGTCTTTGTATGGTCATCTTTATCAGAAAATGCAGTCTGTATGAAAATGTCGTGCTCTTGCTCAAACACTCTCCAGTTCTCTGCAATATTATTACCAACACAAGTGCACTGGGTTTTCAAAATCCACCTGCCATGCCAATGAAGTATGCACAAACACACTGAAAATATGGCCCTTGTAATTTTGTATGAGCAAGCTGTGCTGTGAGAGCTCGTAATAACATTCAAATGCAAAATAAACTCTTCAAAACACTGCACTTTGCGAAATATGCTCTGAAATGGCTGCATCTTGCGAAATAACTTTAGTGTAATACTGCACAAACATGCATACACTTCATACACTTCTGATAACTCGGATATCTTTAATTAATATGAAAAATACGTGCTTAGTGAAAATGCAGTCATTACCTTTTATTTTATTCGTTTTATGCAATTTGGACTTTATTTCAAACATTTTCCATAGTCATTGGAATATTTTTATCAATATCGGACAGTTTGGTTTATTTAAATATTGTTCAGCGTGTTCTGTATGCTTCGTTCCATATTTTGCAAATAAGAAATTATTTGAGCAAGTGTTTAACATCTGAAATTTGTTTCTGACCTGTTTTGCAAATTATATGTGCAGTAGGGATGATCCACTCCTATATATTCCTCCAATACCAACCGGATGTCTCTCGAACTGAAATTTGAGATACTGGAACTCTTTCTGGCAACAAGCTGTTTTAGCCATGCCTTTTCTGACACCACGTCGCTTGTCCCTCTTTAACACAGATGATGAGCAGGTGGAGTAGTTTGTTGAGATGCTTTATTGCATAGAAACATATCAGGATGGATAGCAGCATCATAAAATATAAACGAACTAATTAACAGACAGACCTTACAGATATATATGCTTACATCTCAACAGCTTACTACAAAATGGTAGTCAGGCTCGCACGTGCTCAGTATTTATACACTTGTGCAAGCCTTTAGATAGCTTCTTAAAGATATATACACACACATTGATCTACAGATGACAATATCAAATATAGACAGCATATACTGCACACCATTAAATCTACACACCAGAGACTAGGCTCCCTTTATAGGCTCAATGGATTCCTTACACATACTGCAAAAAGAATTCTCGCTACCACCTTCTTATTGCCATCTGTCTTATACGCCACTCCTATCCCAAGAAACTTGAAAAATACTCAAAGAAAGAAACTTGCTGCCTGCTACAATAAAATAGCTAAATTTGCCACCAATCTCCCTCATAGGACCCACCATTGTCATAGCTTAAAGCAATTAAACTGGCCTGAGCGACACATCTACCTAACATATTCACAACTAACTACAGCACAAAAATGTATTCATCATCCAGAAAAATGCCCGGCACTACATAACATATTACTGCCCTATTGTCGAGCAAGGGGTGTCCATTCTAGTAACAAATTCTTATCACTTACAAATAAGTCAAATAATGTTGCAGGAGACTCACTCTACTCCCAATACATTGCTCAACTTTGGAATAGTATCCCCCCACAAATAAAGCTGTCTGACAAACTCAACAGTTTTAAACCACTGCTTAAACAACATCTTAGCCAGTCCTGGTCCTGAAAATGCTCATCACAAGGTTAAGACTTTGTGTTCAACATATGATACTCTCGAAATAACCTCCTTAAACAGAACACTCTCAACTCCTTACTAAAATGACAAAACAATTTTTGATACATAACTGCTGCTTGTACAATCCACTAAGTTGTATGGGGGTTTTCTCTTTAGTGACTTCCACCTCTGTAAAATCTTAAATTTTTAAATGTAACTACTGTTTGCATAGGAATGTAAATAGAAATATAGCTACTCTGTGTTTAACTGGGACCTAGTATAATGCAATGTGAACAAATGGAGTTTTTCTCCTTGGGCCTCTGCTGAAAATGGATATTATCCAGTCGGACTTTCCCAATAAAGAAAGAGAAATAAGTAAATAAACTAACCAGTACTATATTCCCATATTCCTACATTGTTTTTATCTGAAAACAGCTTAATTTTCATTGTTATTAAAACACAACATTATACTAGCCAGAATATGTGGTCCAGCATTAACCATATTGTGGTGTCGTTTATATCATGACTGTTCTTGTTACAGATTTGTTTCACCAGCAACATAAGATTCATTTCTGATTCATAGTTGATTAAGTTAATGAATGAATGAATTCATTAATTAATTTAAAATGGTTAACATACTGATACCGGGCTATAACACTGATCCACAATAACCCATTTCAGGTTCTGTTCTGGTATGCAAACCTGCACACAAATAAAAAGATTAACAACATTTGAGAAAACAATGAAAAACTAATGAAGTACGAAAGCATTGGAGTATATAATGTTGTGCCTTGTAAAAAAAAAAGTCTACATTTTTAAAAATAGTTTATTTATAAGTAATTGGTGGTGGAAATTGTTCAAAAATAAATTGCCTGCAACTGCAGCTTTTGTCCAACAGCTGGGGAAAATAGAGTGTTTGAGTAAGGCATAAGAAAAATGAAAGGAAGGAGGGGGACCTGGAAGATCACTCTGTGAAGAAGGGGTCTATATTACTATGTCAAAAGACCTTTCTGCTGAACACCTTTCCATCCACGTGAAACTATTGAAATTCACTTCCACGAATCATGGAATTTTTCTCAGGGTAAGAAAGTAGTTGGCCAACCCCACATCTTTGCCCTTTTCCCAACTGTAGTGTGATCTCGGAGTTGGTTTATATAGTTAGGGGGGGTGGAGGGCTCAGGGTCCCACTTGGGAGGGTTTGATTTAGTGCTTTGTATTCCATTGTAGTACAGGGCAATTGTTACATTGCCCTGAGAAAAATTCTGTGATTTACGGAAGTGAATTTCGATGGTTTTGTGTTGATGGAGAGGTGTTCAGCATAAAGGTCTTTCAACATAATAATATAGATCTCAGAGAAAGCCAGGGAAGGTGTGAAGTGAAGGATTGCTCGGGCGGGGAGAACAGGGATTGGTTGTCGAGATGGGAAAATAATGGTAGAAAGGGTCATGTGATTAGAAGACTGAGTAATCTGCTTCTTTGGTTTTTTAGGTCACATTACTGATGGCCAAATAGCAACATTTGGCTTCCTTTGTCGGGTATTATATAAGATATTTCCTGAAGTGATGGTAATCTGTAGAGTCTCTGATGGCTGGGGGGTATGGTTTACCATACTTTGGGAGCTAGAATAGAGAAGCTATGGCTGTTGTATGTTTGGTTGATTTGGTGGAGTGGAGAGCAGAGTGTGGTTAGGTTGTGACCCAAGGTTACAGGCTCTTAATCAAGCTCATTTTAATAGTATATACATAGCATTTGTCATCAGCTTTATTTTTCCAAAATACCTGCTAATCATCTATCATTGAAAAGAGGAAAATCATTTTCTTGCAAGGAGTAATTTGGGGCAGATACTCAGAAGGCATAAGCCACTTCCTCAAGCACCACACTGTAAGTGCAAGAGAACATCATGCATACTACACTGTTTAGATGTAGAAATGCTCAGCTGGAACTCTATTGTAGCATACTATGAATGTTTCCATTAAACTTTGGATTTACAATGCTATTTGAACATGCATAATAACACTTCTGTGAGGGACAGAACATAAATTGGTAGTAAAATGTGGGCTGCCCTCTATCAAAAAGGACACTTGGAAGGCACATTTTGTGCTGTTTCCAGAAGACCAGCATTCATAGACAGCAAAGAAGATTGACTGTACCAGGTTATACTAAATAAAGGTACACAACCTAGTGATTCTGAGGGACAAAAAAGCTGCTATGTCTGCTGACTTACTGTCAGACTAACACAGCGTATTGAAATTCTTTATCTCTTTCTTAATCTTGTAAAAGAAGGCTGGCAACATTTTTCTGCAACAGTGGCTGGCTACATCCTATAAAGACATACCATACATTACTTGTAATTGTCAGCGTGGACATGTTTTCTTTTATGCTTGTTTGATTTTGTGCTTTTTAATTATTTTTATCATATATTCACATTCCAATTATAAATCTGAAGCCATTAATATTACTCTTTCAAACATTTGTGCAGCAGTATACATATTTTAAATTCATCAAAAATGGGATGGGACATTATAGTTATTTATATGATATGACTACTCTAACTCTATTAATTTCAGAGTATATTTTGTACCTCCTTTCCACGTACTTTCCTTTCTTAATTCAGGTAAATAATTTTGTTACTGTATAGTAAGACTATATGAAAAATAAATATATTATCAGGAAAGGATTTTCATCCTGCCATTTCATAATTAGTACACAAAATCACTACATAACTACAAATGTTTGCTTGAGTATTTGGTTTGAGCAGTTTGAGCAGATTGAGCATGGGTTGAGGTGGATGAATTTACTCCATATTTAATCAGTTTGATCATGGGTTGAGGTGGCTGAATTTACTCCCTGTGGTACATTTGTCTTTACTCGGGTTTCAGAAAGATGTAAGTGGGTGTGAAATGTATAAGAATGGTGTAGCTTACTTCTGGCCTCCTTCCTTTACATTTATAATCCTATATCAACCTCTTAAGACAAAAATTCTGGACAAAGCCAAAAATAATGTGGGGACAAAGCTCCCCCACCCAAAAAGGGACACATTTTAAATATTGCTTTTATAAACTTAGAAAGTTGCTAGAATAAAAGATCTTGTGTCACCATGCATTTTCTGAAAGGTATTACATCAGACACTGAAATGTCTGTCAATATACAGTGAATTCAGTCCTCACTGATTTGGCAGAAAAATCCCCAAAACTACAAATTTTATGAGGAACAGACCAAAAATATGAGTCAAAAATCAGGACATTCTGTGAAAACCAGAAGGTTGAAAATAACCATCATTATATGTTTTAATCAACACACATTAACAGAGAAACACGAATATATGATTTATCCGGCATACACTCATCTATGGCTAATTGCTGTAATCCTTATGAGTCAGGGGTCTCCTAAACAGGCACACTATGTCACAGTATATATTTTTGTCTGTCATAATAACCAGCAAAAAATTGTTTCATTGTTCTGTCATTTGTGTGACACAGCATTTTCTAACATTTTCTTTCATATTCATGCCCTATTTTGCAACCTTTAGTCATCACGAAAACATCACATAAGTGACATGGTTGATACACTTACCTTTCTTTCGGTATATCATCTCAAGAAAAAGAAACAACACATGCTAGAAAGAAACTGCAAACACAACTTTCAAAAGATAAAAAGTCTTTGTGTACAGATTGCTGCTTTAGAAGTACAAACAAATATAACACATCCCTGGGCTGGCAGTCAGCACAGCAGCAGTACTGTAATAGTCAAATACCATCAGGAGTTAGAATCGACATGCATGAGTTTGAGTGCAATGCACGTATTATTTGTAATGAGAGGCAATTCTTTTTGTGATGTAATTAATATCTTCTTTTCCCTGGATATAAGCCAGCCCAAGTAACACTGCATCTTGGATAGTTAGTGCCTGGCTGTTTATAGCAGCCTGGGCAAAACATAACAATCTCAATGAACCACCTTTTAGCAATGTTTACATCTGATTTTGCCTAATTTTGAAAATATTGTAATTCATTTATTTGTCAACTGTATACATGTCCTCCTGGTTGTAGAAAAATCTAAAATCTAGTTATTTCTGTTTTTTATTGATTTACTAACATTTAAAATAATAACTAAATAATTAATACATGGAAGTTATAGAATCCCAAGTCTATATTTGTAGAGAGAGAAATAATTTAACTGCAGCATATCACAAAAAGAAGCCTGTCTTAAACTATATTTCTTGATATAACATAATTAAATAAAAAAAAAAAATGAAATATGTTATTCATTTCAATGAACATTAAAACAGTTTATTTTAAAATAAGGCTAGTGGCTTACTATTGTTATTTTCCTTGAGCATAAAAAGTAATTTGGGGCAGCACAGTGGAGCAGCGGTTAACGTTGTCGCCTCACAGCAAGAGGTTCACCGGTTCAATTCTCGGCTGGGGTGCCTTCTGTGTGGAGTTTGCATGTTCTCCCTGTGTTCGCATGGGTTTTCTCCAGGTACTCTGGTTTTCTCCCACATTCCAAAGACATGCATCTGGAGCATTTCTCCCCGGGCCTCCGCTGAAAACAGGCTCTGTGGAACCTAGTCGGACTTTCCCGGTCAACAAATGATAAATAAATATTTTTTTATTTAAACTAATAGCATATATCATGTTTTTTAATTTGTTAAATGATTTTTCCTTGCTTAAATTAAGTTGTTTCAAGTGTTGGAGTTGTCAGTCTTGCATAATGATTCTCAGTGCACCATTTATGGAAAATAGCTCACCTTCTATAATTTAATATACATATAAATACAAAATATACACATGTTTTAAAAACACTATAACTTCTTGCATGCCAGGGACAAAGTTAAAGTGAAATTATAAAATATAGGAGCTTGCTGGGGAGAGTAGGAATACCTGGCCATCCACCCTAGAAGAGGTAGGCAATCCAGTCTGCTTTGGTAGCAGTACCCACTGCTGATCTAAGTGTAAAACAGGCAGAGGCAGCATATGGGTTGAAGGTCTGTATATAGCACAGGCAGGCAGCATGCATGCAGTAAGCTACGAGGTGGGGTGTGCAGGGGTACACATGCACAAAACAGAAGGTGATGGGGTAAAGGTGTATTACATCTTTGTGCAAATATGCATGCATGTCAGCTATTCCCAGTGGCCTTTTCAAGAAAAAAAAAATTTTGCCTGAATGATCACAACTCCTGGAAAGCTACCCAGGAAGCTGACATGTGGAGAGAAGCACTGCTATTCCTTTGCATAAATGCTAGAAAATGGAATCTTAATTGGTCAGATGGACTGTCAGCCCTGTACATTAATTATCTTGCTGACCACAGGTTCCCAATGAGTAAAGGGCCCTTTTGCAGAGGAGATATTTCTGTACTCTCTGCACTTACCTCTGTGATACCTGTGCTCTTTTTAATGCCTTAGCATCCCCAGGAGTATTCTTTTCAACATGTTTCTATCCACAAATGAAACTCTTCATGAATAATCTTGGCTTGGTCCTCAAATAGCATTTTACAAAGGTAAATGATGACACCCCCTGACAACGTCTTTTGACAGTTTCCCATTATATTCTAATGCCATGTTAGAGTAGCGTACATTCTTGGTTACTGGCAGTTTAAACATTGTTTGACTCCGGTAAGCCAATGCCATTCATGCATGAAGGATAAGCAGGACCTCCATCAGGTGTGTTTACTTTGGCTCATGTAACACACTTTTCTTTTACAGCTGACTGCATGCTCAGAAAACAGCTGCTGACAGACTTGTTCCACCAACATCTTTGTAGACCTGCATTTTTCCTAGACATACAGTGTAGATTTAACAAAGCATGTTTTCTTTAGTTAGTTAAGAGAATGTGTAAACTGCATGGACAGTCATCTCAGTGATACATCGGCTGTAAAGAAGATAAAGCCGAATGCCAAGGGGCAAAACAGCTGTCTTTGCAGGACAGAAAGAAATGCTACAACATTTTATAGTTAGAAGACCAGAACTCCCCTCTATGAGTATTCTCACAGTATTCAGTATGTTTAAAATCACTGGGTAAAAATGATTCAAATGTATTAATTACAGGACTTATATCTACTCTGGAAATATTTAGTCATCAAACACAACTCTCAGGACAAGCCAAAAGACAAAACGTTTCTCTATAACTGCCTGCCCCTGAAATTCTACTTTTTTTTTCGTTCCCTGTTTCATTTTTCCTTTTTCTTAACAGGTGTCACCTCTTTCCATCTTATAATCTTATCTCCTCTGCATCTATGCATCTACCTTCTCTTTCTGATAACATTGAAAGCTGTCCTACTATTACTTACCATATAAAAACTGACATTCTCAACTTAGCCAAATGCACATGCTCAGAGCTTAACCTCAGGGACTGAAAACTCAAAAACAGTTATTTTTGCAGGGGGGGGGGGGGCCCACATGCCCTACTAATCAAATGTATTAACCAAGATTGCACAGTCCCTGGGGGAGGGGCATGTTCCCCAAACTTTGGAACTGCCCATGTCCCATAACTGTCAACCATATGTTTTGTTGACAAAAGTATGTCAACAAAACAGATCTCAACCTAAGCTATTCTTGACTAAATCGACTGTAACCATATATATGTATAAATATATATGGTTCCCCTTCACAAGATCGAATGGATGGAAGCTCGAAATTCA